>NW_026267311.1:428822-429161 GCF_000697945.3 Frankliniella occidentalis | reverse complement strand
CCCGCACAACGATCTCTTATCCTCTCACCACCCTCCCTCGCACCTCCTCCCACACCACACAGCGTCGTGTAGCCAGCAGCCGCTCGAGAGAGTTGAGACCCCATGAGAAGTTTCTCGCCAGCGTTATTATAATGAGTACACTGTTGCAGCTTGTGACGCTCGGATGCCGAGCGAGGGACCTCGACACTCGTTTGTTTCAGCAATACTGATCTCCCGATAAGCAGGCTGGACATTTTTTTTCAGCACCACTGTGATGTGCCGTATTATTCTGTGCCGTAAGATTCTTGTACCAGATCCTACCTCAATCGCCCCCACTCGTCATGCCGCTGCCCCCCCCCC
>NW_026267311.1:424796-428187 GCF_000697945.3 Frankliniella occidentalis | reverse complement strand
GGGGGGGGAATTCAATTAGTCTCTGCGTGCAAACGAATCAGGTCATCGACACAAAATGTGTATTCCGTGCGCTTCGCGCTCGATGGGCGGAACGAGCGGTCCGCGGCACGGAGCAGTGTAGCCACATCCACGTCACGTTCAACGGCGAGAGAGAGAAAGAGAGAGAGAGGGAGTGAAAGATATGAACCATCCGCCCGCGCGCGCCTATGGTATGCGTTTTGCAACTTACCCGACCTGCTTTTCAACGAAACGTTTTACAAGTTATACGGGATAATTTTAATGGGTCTGATGTTGTCCCTATGCCCACCCCCGTCGTGCGCGCCAAACGCGCGCCACGCGCGCCGGGCACAAATGTTTTACCAGCCCGGGGGAGGAGGGGAAACACTCTGTATTAATCAGCCCGAGGGAAAGGGGGTGGGGGGAGGGGGGCACGGCACGCCAGCTGGGTGCTTCTGTACTGCCTTTGCTGTTTCCAACAAAACTTACAGTGGGAGTAAATAGTTTTAGATCGCGCCAAAAAATATTGTGGGCAGACAACATTATTCTAATACATTGACGTTGTCTCGCATTTTGGTGCTGAAATCTCTCGCTCCCTGCCCGGACTGAAAAACCTTCGCCACGTAACTCTTCACTTTCCTCAAATCATTTTACGTTATTCGCTACCCTGCTTTGCCTCAGAAAGTAAAACCCTATACCCAATCAAGACTGATCGCTGAAGTGTGTGCCTGGCAAAGGTAATCAGCGTCTCCTACAACACTTCGGCGATCAGTCTTTTTTATAGGGCATTCAGTAATTACCGCATTTAAGTGCACACTTGAGATGCAGAGCACTAGGTTGGGTGGTGGAGGGAGGGCCTCGGAGCGCCCGCCGGGTGGGCCGGCCCGCCGCACAGCCGCGCACGGCGGGCAGCCTACCCCGGGCCTGGCAGGCGCTCCCCGTCAGTAGGCTAGGCACACGGCACTCTAAATAAAGAGGCACAATTGTTTTTTGTCTCTCAAGAAGTGAAGTTCTGCTTCCGAACCACAGCCGCTGCTTGGACAAGTCTGCACCAACCTTTCACCTCCAAAATTTTGGTAAGAACCGGTGAGCTTTTTTAATCGCAAGGGTTTTCTGTCCGATTTTTAACATTTCCCGGCTCCGTCGGGCCGCGGGCCAAGAGCCCCGGCCCACCCTCTGCAGGGGCAATGATCGCTGTGTGTGTGCGATAAATAATAAAACAATCAGGGCCCCGGGCGCTCGACGGAGACCTTCCCCGCGCGGGGGGCGCCCGCCCAGGCCCCGGCCGCGAGAGCACCCCGCTGGGGGGGCCCTCAGCTTACAGGCAAACGTGACGCGAATGCGCCCCCTTGCCGTCTGGTCGTCGCCCGGCGGCGCCGTCAGGTAGTCGCCTTGCTCCGCCCCTCACAGGAAATCGAAGGTACCCGCCGCTCTTCAACACAAGGCGGCCAAAGTAAAAGGCAAGGTGCATTAATTCATCCATTTTCTTGTTCAGGGCGTTCAAGTTCAGTCGAACAAGCTGGTGAAAAAATCCACTCAGTTTCTTTTTTTTTTTTTTTTGCGTTTTCCTCTCAGCCTTTAGTCACTCGGGCCGCTCTGACCGCACCACCATCCCCCGCCAGCTCCACGACATCCTGTTGTCCCTGAACCGAAGGCCAATATAACTCGCAAGGGTGTATCTCCCCTCCCGGCGGGGAGTCCTTGCAGTCTCCGGCTCTGCGCCGCTCTGCGCGCGCCAGCGCCAGGGCTCCTTATCCAGCATCCTTCCTCATCCTCTCCTCCTCCACCCTTCCCCGCGCCCCCTCCTCAGACTCCGCCTCATTCGCAAGCGTTCAGTGGGATGGAAAGCCTGCCCCCCCCCCTCTCTCTCTCTCTCTCTCGTCCCACACAAACAACCCCCGCCCCCGCGCCCGCCCTTACTCGACGCCCGCTGCATACTGAGGGTCCGGCTGCGGAATGCGTGTCCCCTTCCCCTCCCCTCCCATCCCCTCCTGGTGTGTTGGCGACGGATGAGCGCTGGGTGACGTACACGCTCCACAGCCCCGGCAGCAGCGCGGCGCGTGCAACGACGCCACTTATTGAAAATTGCAGCGCGAATGCTGTTATTCATGTTGTCGTTCAGAGTCGTTCAAAAAAAGAAAAAAAAACAGAGTTGCTAAAACTGACGTTGCGCGGGTCGTAAAAGTCATAGGCGATAAAGTCACAGCAACGAAAAAAAAAATTGCTCTCAATTCAAGTACAGGACTTTTAAATTTTTGAGAACAATGTCTTTAAGTTAATAAAAAGTACTTGATCGGAGCTTAAATAGAGGTTGATGAACATTTGTCTATTTAAGGCAAATCCGAGCAAATCTCTAAATTAAGAACGTAGTTTTCGGGGTTGTGGGCTTGGTGATTCGGATCCGGGCACCTCTTAGGGCGGTGTCCTCTGTCCCTATCCGGGTCCTGCAGGACCATGGCCATGGCCCTGGTCCTGATGTGGGCGAAATGGACCCGTCCCGGGGCCCGGCCAATAGGTTTACGCGCCTGGCACACCGTTATCCCGGTTCCGGCCCAAACCGACCCGACCCGAACTAGTTCTCTAGTCCAGAGGGACGTCCCCCAGGGGAACAGAGCGAACGGCAGTCGTCATGAACTCACTTACTTTTTATTTGGTGGTGTTTCGACCGAAGACCCGTGCCTCCTATTGTTCTGCCGCCTGTGGAACACAAACAAACGTAAATCGTGAATTTTAGAATCAGCAACTTTTCTTTTGTTTCATTTTTATCTTAGTCTTTTAATCTAGTTTTCCAGCTTTCTTAAGGGCTTCTGCTAGCCGAGGAGAGCCGAGGAGACTCGAAAACCCAAACCGAAACGGGCACGACGCGGTGGCGTTGGCGTTTCACTGGCGGAGGGAGGCGAAGAGAAGGGGAGAATACCCGTCAAACTGAGCTGTTTGTTACAGCTCTAATGTAAGCAAATGTACTCAGGGTCGGTAAAAGGGGGGGGGGGCAAGGGAGAGAGAGGAAGCGACCGGAATCGAGCGAGATGAAGGAGGGGGGAGGGAGAGAGGGAGAGGGTCGAGGCGGGCACGGCGGCAGAGGAACACGGAGGATTAATGATGTGGATTTGCTCATCCCCGTCTGCTATCTGGACGTCTGAAAAGCGCCGCGTGCTGCGGTGGTGGGGTGGGGGACGGACGGCGCGAAAGGTCGGAGGAGGAGGAGGAGGAGGAGGAGGAGGGCATTTCAAGTCACCCTCTCCAAACCCGCGCCCTCTCCCTCCACTTCACAACGCCCCCGTGATATCGGACAGGCGCGAACCAAAACTGTAGACGGTGAAAGGCAGCCGAGCATTAATGCGAGCATTCGAGCGTCACCCCCTCTCCCTCTCCCCTTTCCCTCTCTCCCCCTCTC
>NW_026267311.1:422318-424746 GCF_000697945.3 Frankliniella occidentalis | reverse complement strand
GGATACATATCGTATTTCCTACCCAACGTCATCTTTAGGAGCGTCAGGGCCGGGGGCCGTGTCGTCCGTGACTGGAGTGATGCCCTTTGCCCTTGCTAGACCTGGACCTGACTAGGACCCCATGTGCACAGTGCACTGCACTGTCACTGTGACCAAGCCGAGCGAGGCGCGGCGCGAGGGCCGGGCTCTGGGCGTTCTTGTGTTTGGCAGCAGCACGACTACCGCCGTCCCCCTCCCGAAACACACACACACACACTGGAAATAAACTTTGACGCCCCTAAATAACTCAGTAGATTCGGATTTACAGCGCTCTGTGGAGCTTCTCCTCGGTTGCTGGATAATGGAGAGAGGACCAAGTTAGCTATGTTTCTCACACTTGCAAAATCAACACGAAACTTCCCCCCCCCCCCCCCACACACACACACACGTCGCGTGATCTTACTAAAGCACTGAAAATCAACTTTGACGCCCCTAAATAACTCAGTAGATTCGGATTTACAACGCTCTGGTGGAGCTTCTCCTCGGTTGGTTGTAATGTAATGTTGAAGGACACAACGCTGAGCTGAGCGGGCGGCGGGTTATTGAAGCTTGAAGCCACTGTTGTGCAGGTGATGGTTGTTGGCGGCGGCGCGTCGGGACAGGGCACGAGTGAGTAGACATATCATCAGAACCAATGATTTATCATTTATTAATCGGTTCATAAACCATAAGCACAATGCAAAACTAATCATATTGCCCTATGGAACACGTCATACAAAGGAAAACTAAAAGTTTTAAGCATCCACAATCAAGCTCAAATAAATCACACGTGGATCCACGTACACGCGACGTTTTTACCGTCGTGGTAGGACCTGTCCAAGTTGGTGTAGGCAGTGTGGTACTCCGGAGACGGGCACTTGTTTGGGTCATGCGAGTAGAGGCCTATCATACACACCTCCAACCAGTTTACTTCCTGATGGCAGCCTGGCACGTAGCCCAGGGTACGGCACGTGTCGTCGGCACATTTGCACCAGACTTGCTTTTCGCAAAGCCAGAACTCGATATGAAGCGAGGGATTCTTCGCGATCAACGCCTTGGCCGTGTCCCCGTGTATCCAGGCGTGTGCACACCCACTCACCGCAATCTTCAGGAGCCTCAGTGCCGGGGCCGTGACGGGCGTGATGCCCTTGAGCAGCTCGTCGTCGGGATCCTGGGTCTGTAGGTCCAGCTCCAGGTGGCGCAGGGCGGGCAGCGAGGGCAGCACGCCGAGGAGCGGCCGCATGTTCTCGAACATCAGAAAGGCCAAACGCTCCACGCGGGACTGCCCAGACGAGACAAGACCGTCGAGCAACACCGAGCAGACCTCGGGGGTGTCGTCTCCGGTATTGTTATACAGGCTGACACGTCGCAGTTGGTGGGCTCGGCGGAAGAACTCCGCTGTCCTCTCGAGATGATTACGGTCGTAAATACCAATGTCAACGTCTCTAAGCGTATTGCACGCTGCCACGGCCTCTAACTCCATCATTGAGTCGCCGACGAACAGCGCGCGGAGTCTCGGCAAGGCTGCCAACAAGGTCGCCGTCGTTGTCTTGTTGGTGCCGGAGGTCAACCACCATAAGTCAACCACCTCCAGGGTAGCCGCGTGCCCGACCAGTATGGTGTGCACGAAGCTTACCGTGTTCTCATTGAGTGGACACCGGAACTTCTTGAGCGAGGGCATGGGTGGCCCGTACACAACGGGGTGGCTGATACTGGGTACCTCGACATCAAGCGACTCCAGGTGGGAACACGACGCAACCGTCCTCAACAGCTCGTCGGGAAGCGGATTTTTGCTATGCAGCTCAAGTCGCCTGAGGCGCCCGAAGGACTCCTGGTTGCGCACGGCCATGGCGTACTGTGGCGCGTGAGAGGCCAGCTTGTCCGAATGCAGTATCAAACCTACAACGGAGCACCGGGTCGTCGTCAGGGCCAGGGTCGGGACACGGACTCCGTATAACCAGGTCAGCGTGTTGAGGCACGGGGCCAGGTGCAGCACCGCGCCAGCGCAGGGCTCCTCGTCCTCGAGCGATCGGTGGCGCCAGACGTCCCGGTGCAGGGCCAGGCCGCAGAACCTCTTGCACACGAGGCGGCATTCGAGGACGTCCTTCATGGACACGTACTGCATCACCATCACGAGCACATCGTCCGGCAGCTGTTTCAGGGTCAGCGCGGACGTTTCCACTGGGTCCATGGTAGAGGGTAAAACTGTGGCCTAGAAACCTAACGTTAGTGCGAAATGGCAAAACAAACGATACACTGCGCCTGGGTGTGCACTGTCGACTGGCCTACCTCGGCGGTGGGATGATGAGCTGAAGCGTGCGTGGCCCGTGACCTGCAGCTGATGATGTGACTAGAACCAAAGGCACACTGCGACTGACGATGAACTCGCCCTGCGCACCGTGCCCCCCCC
>NW_026267311.1:411765-413478 GCF_000697945.3 Frankliniella occidentalis | reverse complement strand
GGACCAGGTATTAGCAGGTAGCAAGGGTCGGCTTTAGGCCGGGCGGCCGTGCTAGGGTCGAGCTTCGAGCCTCCGGAGGGGCGGTGCCGGGTCTTTCCTGGCTCCTTAATCCCTTTTAAGTACTCGGCGGCGCGCGCGCTGGGGGCTGACGACCAGCCGATCGGACAGCAGGGTCTATATGCATCTACCCTTGTGGGGTGTGTGTGCCCAAGCCCACTCTGCATTGCTAAATGTGCCTACATGAATACGGACACCGGCTGCTCCCTCGACCACCTGCCGAAACGCCAGGCTGATCAATCAGCTCACCACCAGTCTTTCAGTGCCCTCCCCCCTCCCCTACCCTCCCCCTGGTGCCAAAGTCTCCCAGGATCTGTCGGGGTGTGCTCGCCCGCCTCCCGGCGCCGACAGCTCGGCCTAACCTCTCTAACGCCACTTTGCCGCCGTTACGCCTGAGGCGCCGGAATGGAGGATGACACGAAGCTAAACGCTGTGCCGCCGCGGGGTCCAGGGAAGCGGCGCAAAGTCGAGCACAGCAAAAAATAAGAGGAGAATAACAAAAAAATAGAGGAATGGAGGAGATAAAGTGGAACACGGAGGGAAAGAGAAGAGGGAGCACGGGAAAGGGATAAACCGAGTCCTCCATCAGCGGGCGTGCCCTTGCGCTTCCGGTCTGAGCGGGGCAGGAGTGGAGGGCGACACACGAGAAGGGGGGTCAGGGGAGGAGGGAGGAGTGTGACAAGTATAACGCCACTTAGGGTATCAGTCTCTGCCAGACTTAGGCCCCCCCGCTGAGTTAGGGTTTCGTCGCCATCATCGTAAACGGCGAAGTTCTCTCGAGTACTGCTGCGGGCTGGCTAGGGGCTGGGGCTGTGCCTTGGGGGAGCGCGGCAGGGCGAGCGAACTGCCAGCCTGCCCCGCCTCCGCGCGCAACTCTCTTCTTTACTTCTACCCACGCCGAGGCACCCGCCGTCGCCGCTCTTCCGTTCCCCTTTCAGAGCTGCCGCCGAAGTCGGAGGGGTTTAGAGTCCCCGCAGAGTGGCGGCCGCTCCTCGAGGGGGCGGAGGCTGCGACCCCCGCCGCGGGGCCGCGGCTGCCGCGGCGCGCCGGCGGTGGTTGGCGAATCGCATGCCCCGGCCGCAAGCAAGGGGGCCGCCCGCGCGGGGCGGGGCCGCCCGACCCCGACCGCCTGCTCCGCCCCTTCTATCGCGGCGTTTGTCACGCTCCATTAGACGCAGACTCGCGGGTCCGGGCGGGCAGGTGGCGACCTCCACCTGCAGACTGATTCAGAAGAGCGCTCTCCTCGCTCCGTCTCTCTCGCACCTGTACGGCGCGCCCCATGAGTGGGAGAGAGGCGGAGCGAGGAGAGCGCTCTTCTGAATCAGTCTGCTGGGGGGCTGTCCAGTAGAGGAATGCTGTGCGGTACTCTGCTGTGCTGTGCCGCTTGGTGCCGCTCGCTAACTCCGAAGTAACTCAAATTTCCATTACAGTAGTTGCACCTGGTAAAATTGCCTTTTCTCAAACCATTTCACACTTACTTTGACTCAATCGATGGCTTGAACAACTTTAGTCACTACTAAACGCTGTTCGGTGCTGTGCGGTGCCGTTCGCCACCCTCTCAATAGCGTAGGCTAGACTAAAGTTCATCGATTGAGGCAAATTGAGTCAAATTCTTCAAATCTAGCTACGTCAACCATTGTAATCGACCGATTTGCG
>NW_026267311.1:410830-411715 GCF_000697945.3 Frankliniella occidentalis | reverse complement strand
CCCCACTTTACCTCCCGATGGCAGCCTTGCGCGCATGTCTCGCAGCGCCATGGATAGTCCTGATCAGGGCGACAACCACGGCAACTGAACTGGATGTGCAGCGAGGGGTTCTCGAGCGCCTTGGCCGCGAGCCCGTGTATCCTCGCGTGAGGACATCCATGTCTTAACGGAAGCTCCAGGAGCACCAGGGCCGGGGCAGTGGCAGGGGTGATGCTCCTCAGCAGCTCGTCCTCGGATTGCTCACTAATCTGAATGAGCTCCAGGTACTGCTCGAAGGCCAGCCAGGGCGACACTTTATCCATCAGGTCCAGCTCCAGGTGGCGCAGGACGGGCAGCGAGGGCAGCACGCGGGCCAGCGGACGCACGTCTGTGAACCCCGATAGCGCCAGACGCTCCACGCGGGACTGCCCGGACGAGACCAGCGCCTTGACCAACACCGTGCAGAGCTCGCGGGAGAACTCTTCCGCCTTCATGATGCGCAGGCCGACACGTCGCAGTTGGCGGGCTCGACGGAGGAACTCTGCGATCCTCTCGAGACGATGTCGGCGGTAAATACCGATGTGAACGTCTGTAAGCGTATTGCACGCTGCCACGGCCTCTAACCCCATCATTGAGTCGCCGACGTACAGCCTGCGGAGTCTCGGCAAGCCTGCCAACAGGGTCGCCGTCGTTGTCTCGTCTGTGCCGGAGGGTGACAAGAAGTCAACCTCCTCCAGGGTAGTCGCGTGCACGGCCAGTATGGTGTGCACGAAGCTTAGCGCGTTCTTGTAGGGAACACACCGGAACTTCTTGAGCGAGGGCATGGGTGGCTCGTGCTCAACGGGGTGTCTCATACTGGGTACTCGGACATCGAGCGACTCCAGGTGGGGACACGACGCAACCGTC
>NW_026267311.1:409515-410700 GCF_000697945.3 Frankliniella occidentalis | reverse complement strand
CGGAGGGGCGGTGCCGGGTCTTTCCTGGCTCCTTAATCCCTTTTAAGTACTCGGCGGCGCGCGCGCTGGCCTGACAGTGGTTGACATGGAGATGCGCAGTCGGTTCTGCGCATGTCAGATCCACCAATGAGAGCGCTTGCGCCCACCTATCTACATTACACCTTACCTCTCCCCCCCCCCTCCCTCTCTCTCTCGCCTCCGGATATCCTGCGGCGCAGCACCGGACTCTGCCGCGAAGAAAGCACACACCGACACGCTAACTAAATTGTTTTGTGCAGTGCAACGCTTTCGTTACAACAAAAGACAACACAGACCAACGAGCACGAAAACAATTTTTTTTTAACAACGTGTATGTGCTTTCCATTCTTTGTCAATTCTGAGTCTGAGCACGTCCTGGGTGGGCCTCTCTACGACTTCTGCGGGTTGTCCCGAGGGTGGGGCCATTAGTGAAGAAAAGGAGAGGAGCGGAGCCGGAAGGGGGCATCGGCGTCGTCGTCTCCGCGCGAGAGGGCGAGGCGAGGGAGAAGAAAGAGCTGTTCGGGAAAGGTTCTGGTTCGTCTCGTGTACCTGTTGATAAGGGCTGGGCTCTCTGCGTGCTCGGCTCGGCGACCGCCACACCAAGCCACGCCGCGCTTTGGTGGTGGTGGTGGTGCTTGGTGGTGGCGGAGTCAGCACGACTCGCTCGCTCTGACGTGGGGTGTCGTGTCGGAGGAGTAGCGCCGACGTGGGCGGATGTGATTCAACACAACGACCCGCCCCCGCGTGCCTCTACCAATCTCACCCACCCTCGCTCCCTTTACGTCCCACCGAACCTCTCTCGGTCCTGTCTCTCTCTCTCTCTCTCGGCACATTTAGAGAAGAGGGAACAATACGGGGGGTAAAGCAGAGGAGCTCGCCTTCTGTCTCTCTCGCGGGGCTTTCCTTTCAAAGATGAGAGGGGAGCAAACGGAAAATAAAATGAAAAGTAAAATGAAGAGGAACGGCAATATAAAACAAACGTTTCGTTTGAAAAGGACTCGCGCTAATGCGCTAATAATCCCATTGAGGCGCCGGGAGCCGCACGTCGGCGAGCACGAGCCGGGCAAGTAGTTTAGGAGGAGGTTCGGGACGGGCAAAAAGCGGTCCGGAGACGCGGATAAAGAAGAAAACGAAAAGTTGGGAATGAAATAAAAGTTTCTGTCGAGG
>NW_026267311.1:407089-409394 GCF_000697945.3 Frankliniella occidentalis | reverse complement strand
GGGGGCGGCCGGGGGCGGCCGGGGGCGGCTGGGGGCGGCCGGGGTCGGCGGTACTGATACGGCACTCGGCGAGGCACAACAGTGAACCAAGTGAACGGACGCGATAGCGGGCTTGCGGCTCCAGCAGCGGCGCCTCCAGCAGCAGCGGCTCAACCAGAGTGGAATCGGGAATCTGACCAATCGGATCGGGGGCGTTGTATCCTATAAAGTTTTCTATAATGTGGTTTTTATGGCCACTTTTTCCTCCTTTTTCTGCCGTAGGCACACAAACGATTGCGCGCCCCGTTCCTTCAGACTGCCCCAGA
The DNA here is from genome assembly GCF_000697945.3 of Frankliniella occidentalis. Lineage (NCBI taxonomy): Eukaryota > Metazoa > Arthropoda > Insecta > Thysanoptera > Thripidae > Frankliniella > Frankliniella occidentalis. The sequence continues at coordinate 409,089 of NW_026267311.1, read as the reverse complement.
TTTCTCCCTCAGCCCCGCACCACCTGGTCGTTTGCGCGGCCCCTAATTGCTGAGCGAGGCATTCCCCAGCGTTCTATCCGGCCTCGGCGGGGCCCGTCCGTCCACCCTCCGCGGCGGCCATTTGCCGGTCCAGATCGTACCCTACACAGCGAAACAGAACGCTAACCGGCGTCGTGGAGGAGAAGGACTTTCGGGTGCGCGCGGGGGCTGCAAATTATGATCCTCCCCTAACAAGGTGGTGCGTGCGTCTTCCTCCTCCTCGAAGCAGCGGTGTGCCGCCGAGCCGTGTCGTCTTCCGCACTGTTGACAAAATGGTTGCTCTCCCGCCGAGACGGGGCGGAGGAGGGATTAGTCCCCGTCGCGTGGCGCGCTGACTAATTCCCAGCCGTCACGGGCGATTCGAAAGTTATTACTCACGGCGACGACCGAGTAGTAGTCCGGTGAGGAAAACACTTCCCTCAAATGGATCCCCTCGGCGTTGTACCCCCAAGGAAAGAGACGCGCGCGCGCTCCCCCATAAAGATAAAATACGTCCCCAGTGAGCGAACCCCTCCCACCTCGGGGTGTGGACCTGCCGTTGGACCAGCCCGTCGGCACCTCCTCCTCCTCCACCCCCAGCAGCAGCGGCTACACCGGGCCGGGGCCCCCTTGCGACCAGTTCGACTGATTGCGATATAAAAGTCTGCGGGCTGGGTGGGGATGGGGGGCGCCGGGGGCGCAGAGGGCGGCCCAGCGAGAGGCCTACACTGCCTCGAGGCACGTGTCGACGCAGATTGGAGTAATGGACACGGAGCAGGAGGCGCGAGTAAACTGAGGGGGGGGGGGGGCGTTTCGTACTTTTGGAAACGATGCGAGGACGAGGAACGGACTACGTACATTCTTATTCTTTTGGGGGGGATTTGGAACCGCAACGAAATATGCAAAAAAGGAGCACGGATGCAATTTTTTTATCTTTCTTCGCTAACAGCGAAGCCGGAGAGGAAATTAAATTCTGAAACCTGCGCAGTTCGACGTGGGCCCCAAGGGACCGGGGGAGGGGGGGGGGGCGGCCGAGGAGAGCACCGCTCTCCTCCCGGCCAAGCCTGAACCCCGCGGCAATTATTTAAATCGTCGCCCAGAGCAGCTCTCCCGTTAAGCGGGCGATTATTGCCGCCAGCGGAGGGCGCGCTACCCGCAGCGGGAACTCGTCGGCGGGGAGGACTCCAGAAAGTCTGGTGAAGCACGGCGACGACGTCGTGGTGTCGGCGGCGTCCTCGGCGGGGCGTCTTACCTGCGGCTCGTGCGCGCGCCGGGTCCTCACGTTGTCATCCGCCGCGTCGAGTGGATATGGATGCCTGATATGTCCCGGGTACGAGCGGATATGAGCTGGATATGCTTGGTGTGCGGCGGCGGCGCGGCGTGAGAGCGGCCTGAGCGGCTCGGCGGCGGGGGCGCGGGGCCTGGGGTGGGCCGGTGGGCAGCAGCAGCCTGGTGGGCGTGCGGGCGGCGGTGCGGAGCGTCTCTGCCAGCCCTGGCCTGGTGGCCCATCCGCGCTCGCGGCGGGGTCCTAGCGGGGCCGGGGGGCGGCGGCGCCCGCCCGACCGCTGCCAGCGCCCCTAGCCGCCCGCCCCGGCCCGGTACAGCTCTGGAGCAAGGGGGAGGCGCAGCGTAGGCCACGCAGGCACGTGGCCGTGCGGCGGGTTGCCTACCCTCCGGACTGCAGGCGCCCTCCACCACACTAGTTGCCTCTCTGAGCACACAGCGCCCCGTGTAAGGGGGCCGTGTGTCCTGGTCCATCAAGTGTGATGGGGACGGAAGGGGCCCTTCTCTTTTAGAAACTTTCAGGGGCGGTTCTAGGAAAGTGCGTGGGGCCCGGGTGCACCCATAGCAGAGGGCAGCGAAAACACTTGGGCATAATGGATTCTCGCTTTAAGCTGGCATTTCATACATTTTTTGGCTGTTGTATTTTTGGTTTGGTTTGGTGCTCCTGTTAGAGATCGACCACTGTAACGGAAAGGATG
>NW_026267311.1:396656-406829 GCF_000697945.3 Frankliniella occidentalis | reverse complement strand
GAGAGTGTGCACTACAGCACGGAATCAATACGGGGGGCGAGGGAGAGAGACAGTGCGAGAGAAGAGGGGGAGGAGAAGGAGGAGGGGGGCGAGAAAATGGAAACGACGGAGGAGGAGCAAACGGCGACTGAGATAGTTGGAGAGATGAGTGGAAGGGGAGAAGAGGAGAGCCGGAAAGGGGGTGGGGGCTCTAGTCCAGCTCCGGGGCCTGCGGGCTCTCCAGGCATGAGGTGGTCAGTGCTGGTGGGAGCCGGGGGGCTGAGCAGAGCTGAGCGGTCCTCTCAGCGGCGGTCCCCCGGACCGCACAGACACGACTGGTCTGCTCTAACAGACTAGACTTCTGTTTCCGTCGGGTTAAAAGTTGGTCGAGACCATGGTTGTCTGGGGTGAGGGTCGGAGATGGGGTGGTGGTGGAGAGGAAAGGGGGAGTCGCGGATCATAAAATAATCTGGGGGGGCTGAGGGCACTCTGATCAAAGGGAAACTTGCTCGGCGCTGTATGAAGCCTAGTCAGAGGAGAGCCGGGGAGTGTGGTGTGTTTAGTGCGGAGTGGCTGGCATGGCAGTGCACGGCAGAACAGTATACTGCGCGAGACTATGTCCAAAATCTACTGGGGAAGTTTCTCTCTCCAAAATGCCCACTGAAAATCTGTTTTTTTTTTTTTTTTTTTTTTTGTTAATTTACAACCTTTTTTTGTATCTAATTGACAAACATTTGTCACGGTTGCTCTAGAGTTAACACTGTAGACAAATCTCTTTGCCTGTGGCCTGAATCTATTGACACATTATTCTCAGTGTTTCAACTGTTGCACCAGGTTGCACCTCATAAGTACTGATACAATCTTAATCTTGTTGAATAAATTGTGACTTTCTTGTAACCCCGCAGTATAAAATATGCGAGCCTCAAGAGGTGGTTGCGGCGAAGTCATGGAGATCGCCGAGATAGTCCCGTTAATGTTTCCTCTAGCCTATGAAACTTATAAATAGTAATTTGCGGTACACAACAGCCAAGCACGCCCGTAAAACAAAAACGCTATGATTTAAATGACATTCATATCCAACTGCAAGCTTATCAGCTTGACTGTTTTGTCGCTAGGGAAGTCCAGGAAAGGTGTTACTACAGACACGTCATTGCGGTCATGCTGGCACCCGGCCTTCTTCAACTTCAGTATAGTTGCGAATTTTAAAAACGGTAAAAGTATAATGAAACGATAAGGCGATACCTGCGTTTTGCGAGTGCGTGTCAAGGCGAGGTGCTGTGCAAGTACAGGGTAGTAACTACCCGGTAGTTGTTGATTAGGTCCACCGCGACGGCCGGGCCCCACATCCCAGGCACACCACACCTACGCCTACGAAACGGAACCAACTACGGACGGAGAGAAGTATATTTACCTTTAATACTCCCACCACATCACACTGGATAGGCAAATGAAATGAGAGAACGCTAGTCCGAAATATGTTAGTGATAAGAATGTGTACATTTCATAATTGAGATACATGTTAGCAAAGAAAGAAAAGAAAATGCTATCTCAACCCGAATACATCACAATTATTGCAAGGTCATAGAATTAGTCAACACAGAAACCTTCATCTGCTCCATCTTCATGACGCTCCGAAGAGTTAAAGACATCAGCCAACATATGCTTTGGCATTTCATTTCCACGGACAGCCAGAGTGTAACAGGCCATTTCCATCTTTGACAGAGACTGTCTTAGAACTGACAGCTTACGAATAAATTCCCTGTTGCCAGTGTTACTAACACCCATGAAGCCAATGTAGATATCCCGTACGAAAGAACAAGCCTACAGGGAAAAGAATCAAAGTAATGACCTTGATGAAGGATGAAAAAAAGAACTAAAGTAATATAAAACCAATTGGATAAAATTACCTCATAACAGCTTTTGGTAGAACCTGTACCCAGGCTCTGGATACAACATCTCATCAATTCCCCAGTGAGATCACCAACGCCCAGAAAAAATTCAACTGGAACCAAATAAATGCTGTCCTCTTCATAAATTAAATTCTGTTGCAATTCATTCCAATGAGGTAACTTTCCATCTCTAAGATAAAATAGGAATGTTACAGCTTCGATATATTCTTGAACACCTACACAAAAGACAAATTAATTCAATCCAACTTAATTCAGTTTAAATAGATTTTAAAAAAAATGTGTGATTTTACCAGCAGAAAATGCTCGTATATACTGGTACTGATCTTGGCCTTTCAGTTCTTTTGCTATGTCCTTAAAGATAGTAGAGTTAAGTTGGCTGATACGATTTTGAGCCTCAGTTAAAACATTTTCACGTTTACTTTCCCTGAACAATACAAAACATTAAGATAGATCATTAAAGCATAAACAAAAACAAAAAAGAAACAGTTGGTAAAGACACAAAAAGTAATAATCACATACTTATCAATAGAATGGAGCAAAAATATTATTCTTTTGCTCTCAATGGTGGTGTCCCTACTGAGCTTCACAAGACGCTCATATCTATCGTGTTTGGCGTCCAGCTCTGTAGCAAACTTCCGAAAGCTTTGAATCACTGGCGAGTTTTCATCCAAGCCCTCAATGACCTGCTTTCCTCTTTCTCCAACTTGTGGCCTCCATTGACGATGACCACCTCCACGTCTACCCCGTCCATGATGACCTTTGCAAAGACAAGAAAGAAGAGATGAACTAACTAGCACAGATAAGTAAATATAAATGAGAACCTGACTTCTTACTAAAGCAAGAGACAAAATATACAAAAATGGAACCATTAAAAGAAAGAGGTGATGAGGGGCATTGACACATTCAGAGAGTGAACAGTTTCCTATTCATCAATAACTTGGGTTTTAACTAGGTATTGTCTACATTATTGAAATTTCTAAGTTAAAGGTGTGTACGCCGGCAACAGAAGCACAAGACACACTAGAGAACATGAAGAATGTGTAGAATTAAGAAAATTTACCATCCCTGTGACTCATGTTTCCGGAAGATTAGGACATTCACTTCGTAAAGCAATTGCCAAAACTGCAACAATGAATTAAAAATTAACTCGTCGGCCCGTCTTGGCTTTTGGCTTCTGTTTGTTTTTATTTGCGCTTACAGTTTCAGTAACCTACGAAATGATTATTGCAGTCCATATTGACATTGAGCTGTAGCAAGAAACAACTTACCAACGTGACAAAGATAATGTTAAATTTTGATTTTACATTTCATGAAAAATTGAAGAGTTGCCACAATATTTCAGTTACGCATACAGTTTCTGCATATTCATTCTTTCATATTTTTAAAATCAGTTCTCTCATCTTCCCATAGTATCACTTTCTGACGACACTCAACATTAGCAGACTACAAACAGCAGAAAGAAACGTCAGTGCTAACGTCAAGTGTTGTTACTAAACGTGGCGAAATGTTCCCGACCCGGTATTTTAACTTGTATTTCTATGTTTCTAAGTAATGTAAATTGGTTTTCGATCTGGCCACTCTTTGAACTGCATTTTTAAACCTAAAGAAACCCATATAATACAGCAGTGTAACCAAGTCCTTGTCAATTATTGCGTTGTTGACATTTAGTGAGTGGGTGTTTTTCTCTGATTTTGTTGATAACTAATTTTAATCAAAAATGGGACTCTGCAAGTGCCCGAAGAAACGTGTAACAAATCAGTTTTGCTTTGAACACCGAGTAAATGTCTGTGAATACTGTATGGTAACAAACCACACAAAGGTAAGGATCAAAGTTTAAAATGAGTAGGTTATAGGTTCACTGCTATTACAAAGTTGTACATTGCTCAGGAATTGATTTATTCCGCGTAGTGTTGATTCATGGATATTATTTTTTTACAGTGTGTTGTACAGTCATATTTGCAATGGCTGCAAGACAGTGACTATAGTCCCGTTTGTGAATTGTGTACGAAGGAGTTGGCGCCAGAAGATTGTGTACGACTTGTTTGTTACCGTACGTACCTTGTACCCAGTTTCTATTTATGATCTTTAGTGTTATCATTTCCTCTTCCTGTCAGCTCATTTAATTTTTGTGTTGTAGATGTATTTCATTGGGCATGCCTTGATGCCCATGCGCGACGCCTACCAGCCACCACTGCTCCTGCTGGTTACACTTGCCCATTCTCTAATTGCACTCAACTTTTATTTCCTGCCTCAAACTTAGTTTCTCCAGTTGCTGATGTGCTGAGAGAAAAGTTAGCTGGTGTGAATTGGGCTCGTGCTGGACTTGGGCTACCCTTGGTCAGTAATTGGTAACTACTTAAAATTATGCTCTGAAAACTTGCACTGTGTACTCAACCACCACTGTTCTTTTCCTGTCTCAGCTCAGTGAAGATCGGGAAATTAAACCTCCTTCCGAGGGTCGTAAGTTGGTTACTGATGTTGGTGGAACCACTTCTGCCCAGATTCCTCAGCCCAACCATTTAAACAATATACCAACCAATGTCATGAACAACCCTAGAACATCTGAACGTGCACCTTCACCCCACTCTGTTGTAGATGTTGAGGACCCTATCTCAACATACAGTTATTCTGCTTCAGGTAATTTGTAGACAGTCCCCTAAAGACTGTCTCTACAAGAGGGCAAAGTCCCCTCCCTCCCCTCGAGTTGCTGGCTTGCTGGCTGGCGTTTTTTTTTTTTTTTGTTTTTCTTTCCTTTTCAAATACATGGCAAAAACATGTTGCTGGTATGTATCATTTACTGATTACTGAAGCTTCACTTTACTGTTATTTTGCATTTCAGGACAAGTCCCAAGGCGAGTATTTGAGGCTCTGGATGAATCCCGAAGTACTCTATTTGATCACGATGAAAATAAGTATAAGCGACGTTCTGCTGTTGATGTTTTCAAGAGGTGGTGGAAGTGAGTGCTCTACATGCTTCCTTTGGTACTTTAAATCTTCTGTAACTACAAAAATGGTTTTTCAACATTTTGCTGTTGTTGTTTTACCAGGCACCATGCTGTGAGAGGAGGATCTCGGTATTCTCAAAGACGCTGGATGATTGCTGGTGCTGTAATTTTTGCTATTGTTGTTCTTATCTACTTCTGTTCATGGGCTGGCAGAATAGCCACTGAAAATGACCCTAATCTGGATCCTATGCACAACCCAAATATTCATGTTCAAAATATTGAGTGAGTGCTGATCTTTGATCTGCTATGGCTATGTGAATAATATCCAAGTGTTACAAAATTGAATACCTAATTCACTTTGTAATGGCAATCATTTTATCAATGTATATTACCTATGTTGAGCTCATGGTGTATATTGTTGTCTTTATTATTATTTTTCTGATCATTCCTTGTATTTTGGCGGGATGATATTTCTCAAAGACTGAAATGATCAATTCTTTTTTGAAGAAATAATACAGACATCAACATATTTAGGTTTGATCATGTTAGGAGAGATCCTAGGGGGTAAACAAACCACCAAGTTTATCAGTTAGGTGCAACCCAATCACTTTTTGTGATTGTTAAGTTATTCCTTCCAAGCACAATGTATAGTATCAGTTTTATATTATTACACTCCTCTTCAAGCTCTTTGCATAATAGCAAGAGTGTTAAAGAGATATATGGCATCGTTGTAAATATGTAAAATTCTTATTACTTTTTGTTTTGCTTCGTAGACTGTTAATTTTTATCCAGTATATAAGTTAGTCAAATATTAAATTTATGTTTATTGATGGTACCATTGCAGTTAATACTATGGTTGTGTTATGTTTAATTTTTTGGATGTTTAGGAAAAGAGCAATTTAGCCTTTTGCTCTTTCTGTAGCCCCATTATAGTAACGATATTTGCACTGGAAAAATTTGCAGAGGGAAAATGGATGTGTTAGTGGTTCAAGACTGACTGTTTCTCACGAAATTATCTTTAGGTTTAATGAAATGTCAGTTGTCAGTTTGATAAAACCATTGGGATTTGGGGGATATGAAATTTTGTCATCAGAGGTTTCTCACTTTTAATCAATAAAATCAGCATTTAATTTTAAAAATAATTAGCGCGGTCTCATTGCCGGCTCCACGGGGTAAAACAACACGCCCTGCCCAGCATCATTTTTCTTTGAAAGACGGAAGGCTCGCGAACCTTATGGCGAGCCAGTCCTTTACGCCGGTCGGGGCCACCTTCATGAGCGTGTGGTACAGGGTGTACCGCCAGGGCTCGTGCACGTAGCGCTCCTTGGGCCGCAGCGACAGCAGGGCGTCCTCGAACACGCTGTGCAGCTTCTCGTCGGGCAGCTTGGTGGGGCTCTCGCTCGCCTTCCTGCCCATGTCCGATACGACGGACAGGTACTCGTGGAAGCGCCGCGGGTAGTCGCCGTAGAACTGGCGGTCCTCCTCCGTCATGGCCTCGTCCATCTCCCTGGCGTGGTCCTCGTGCGTCGCGAGGATGCCGCTGAGGTGCGTGAAGGAGCCCGGCACCACCTGCACCACGGGCACCCCGTACTGGGCCTGCTCCATGCGCAGGGCGTCGGCCCACGCCTGCAGCCCCGCCTTGGTGGCGGCGTACACGGACAGCGCGGGCAGGGAGGCCAGGGCGCAGTGCGACGTCACCACCACCACGCGCCCCCTGCTGCCCCCGGGGCCGTCCGGGCTCGGCCGCCGCAGCAGCGGCAGGAACGCCCTGGTGACGTTCATGGTCCCCGCCAGGTTCACGTCGAGCTGCAGCGACACCTGCCGCGGCGTCTGCCACCCGAACTCTCCGAAGACGAGGACACCCGCGTTGTTGACCAGCGCGGCGAGACCTGCGGTTGCGGTCCGGGGTGAGTTACGGTGAGTTACGTTCTACCTCCTGCTCCATGGGGGTTTCCCGTCTAGCGTGCTCCCCACAGGCTCCTGCGGCTAAAGGGTCTACTACGTATGCCTGGGGTCGCGGCCTGGCTGCTGGCTGCTGGACCACTTCATGTGGAAACATGGAAAACCCACCGGCTGTTTGTCGCCTACCGCAACTCAAACTGGCTCGGAAGCACCCAAGAACCGATGGGCTTTCCATATTTTCGCACAGGAAGACACTTCGGTGAGGTCCAGTGGGAGAGCTTGGCCGCGACCCCAGGCACCTCAACGCGACCCCAACATTTTTGCTCGCGACCCCAAGGTTGGGAACCGCTGTTAGAAGGCGCGGCGCGAATCCGTATACCACATAACACCGAGAGTTGCATTGCACGCATCAAAGTGTTGCGGGGCTGCATACTCATTCGGGGCCACGGCGGCTTACGGAGGAGGGAGTAGGCAAACCCGCTTACACCGCACAGGCAAAGAAACTCCCGGTACATACCGGTACAGGATGGCTGGCTAGGTGTCGATCCGGAGTACTTACTGAGCTGGGGGTCGTTGCGAAGGGCCTGCTGCACGGTGGCCACCGCGCCCTGCACGCTCCGCCCGTCCGTCACGTCGAGGGGGACGACGTGCACCCCGAGGCCGCCGAGCTTCCTCGCCCCGGGCGAGCCGGCGTCCAGGACGCCGGCGAAGACGGTGAGCCCGAGCGAACGGCAGTGGGCGGCCAACGAGAAGCCCAGTCCGCGGTCGCAGCCCGTGACGAGGACGGCGCGCGCGGCGGACGGCGTCCAGCGAGCGCGAGGCTGGAACGGCACGACGAAAAGCATGTGTTCATGTCATATGGCGCGGTTCAAGGCCAGCCGGACGGTCACCTCCCCGCGCGGGGAAAGTAGTATGTAGCTCGACCTACCCTCAGGAGTCGGGCGCCCACCCCAAACGCGACGCTCGTGGCCACCACGGTCGCCGCCGAAGTCGCGGAAGTCGCAGCCCCCATGGTTGAATCTGGGGCTCCTGGACAAGACAAGAAAAATACTTGAACAAAGGCGTCACTCTCGGGTGGGGCCCGGCCGAGGCAGCCAGAGGCCCGGCATGCAGACTCGGCTGATCCGGGATGCAGTGTTTGTTTGGCATCTGACCTGGCGGCTCACGCAACGCCGAAAAGGTGTTCCAATCACGGCGCGCGGCTGTGTCTTTTGATAAAAACGATCACGAAACGCGTTCTAAGGTATCGGAAACGGAACCAATCCCAACACACACACTCCGGGGGCCCGGGGCGCGCGCGCGCCGAGGGCAGACTGGCGGGCGGGCAAACGGGTTTGCGTTGACGAGCTCGGCGACAGCAGGCTGACGCGGACCCACACAGCTGCCCGCCCGGCTCTCGCTCTCGGGTGACTTGTGATGTCTACCGGTACGGTGCCGGCCGGCCGGCGCGAGAGAAGGGAAACGGAGGGGGGGGGGGGGGGAGGGGGTACAGGCTCCGATAAGAGTTTTTAAAAGGTCCGGGGTGTTGATCGTCGAGTCGCAAGTAAGCCGAACTGGCTGTCTGGCGCGCGTTTTCTTAACGATTACAGACAATGCACGAGGCAGACAAAGCTTCTGGAGTGGTCGGTGCGTGCGTGTGGAGTGTGGAGCGGAGGGGCGCAGGCTCGGGTCGCCCGCCTGGGCTGTCCACACACGTGCAGAAGGGGTCACTCGCGCTGCGGCTGACCGACCAGGCGACAAGGATTGAAATTCAAGTAGCGACCGCGCTGGCCGCGCGGAGCCCATGGCGGAGCCGCGCCCGCCGCGCCTCTCCACTCCATCCCGCCGCTAACTCCTCCCTACTCCATCGCGCCGCGGCTCTACGCCCCTCCCGACGGGCGGGATGGCCGCGGGCTGGTCTTGTTGTAGTTGGCGGCGCACGCGAACGCTCCACCTCCGCGCGACGCTGGGGCTCGCCGTCTGCGTCTGCGTCCTGGACGCCAGCACGAGCTCACGCGCACCCAGAAAATGGTGTCCTTAAACCAAGAAATTTTCTTTAAGAAAAAATACAAGGTACTTTTCGACCTTGGCTTAAGGTTTTTCCATTAATTTCAAGGAAATTAAGTTCATCTAAGGCAGGGGTCTCAGACACGCGGCCCGCGGGCCGCAAGGGCCACACTGGAGAGAGATGGTGTTATGTGATCGCAGTCAGTGCGAGTGAGAGGTCCGACTAGTGTGGCCCGCGTGACGTCTCAGTCTGAGACCCCTGATCTAAGGAAATTTTTACTTTATTTTAACGTCATTTGCCTTAAGTTAAAGACAATTTTCCTTGTATTTTTTTAAAAGGTAAAATTAGCGTTGACCCAACGCATTTTGCCTTGTTTCAAGACTACCATTTTCTGGGTGCGGGGCGCGGAACCCGGCGAGGTGGGGCCTCGGTTTGCCTGTGTTACGGACGCGTGGTGGAGCATTGATGGATTGAAGGTTGGGTGTACCCCCCACCCTAAATGTTGTGGTCGCTTAGCTTTCCAAAAATTTATGCACTTCTTTTTGATTGTGGTCGTCTTTTGGAGACCAGTTCTTGGCTTCCATGCTTGCCAAAACTTGGCGTTCGAAGCGGCAGAAAGTTGGGATATTAAAGTTCGGCAAATAACCGAAATATCGTCCAGAACACGGCCAAAATTTGTCAATCAACATTTTGGCAACATTTGCCAACATTTTGGCAAGCTGGGTTGACCACGGCGTTTTAGAGAGCCAACTTTTGTCTTGATCATTTTCCTTACGATCCCCCCACCCGTCGAGTTACCACTTGCGACTTGCCTTTACCAGCCTCGGCGATTGAAGGCCCTGGGTACCGATTCGTAAATAAGGACGGGGGCCGGGGGATCGCCACGGTATCCAGATGGTTTTAAAACCATCCTAGCTCCTCCGCGGCCGGGGCTGAACTGCAGCCGTGAGTCGAATGGGTTGCCGACCCACAGGCGCCTTCAGGACCGCGAGGAGAGGATCTCGTTGTGCGCGGTGGCCCGCCCCGCCCCACTCCGGATGGCCCAAGTGAATCATAACTCTGTTGCCGTGTTGTGATTTCGGCGGAGCGTCGTCGTTGTTACCTCAATGAGGCGGGCGAAAGTTACTGCCGACAGCTCCATAGAGCCCCGGCTAAGGCCCCGGCCCGGTCCTCCACACATAATGCTCCCGGCCTTTGTGGTGGTTGTGGGCCTCGTATGACTCACACATCAGTCGCAAGTCACCGGCGGGCAGCGTCGGGTAGGTCCAGTCCAACGCACGACGGTCCCGGGCGCCCGCCACTTTGGATCTGGACCAGATTTTGGACTGGATCAGGCAGGACCCTCTCTCTCTCCTCAACCCTAACCGTCGTGTAACGGCCCCGCAACGTCGCGACGGCGTTTTAACGCCGTGCCAATAACGATCCGACCTGACGCCCACCGAACTCCCCC
>NW_026267311.1:391458-396606 GCF_000697945.3 Frankliniella occidentalis | reverse complement strand
CCTCAACCCTACCCGTCGTGTAACGGCCCCGCAACGTCGCGACGGCGTTTTAACGCGGTGCCCGCCAATAACGATGCGACCTGACGCCCACCCGAACTGCCCCGCCTCACCCCGCACCGCCCCGCCTTGTCAGCTCAACCGCGCACGCCCGCACGCCCCTGGAGGCAGGCCCGTTTGAGAGAATAAGGCCGGATGTCTGCATGGCAGCGGACGGGCGACACGGGTCGGACGGTCGGAGTCGATGGCGATGAGGTGTTGTCGGTTCAATGACGGCCCCCAACTGTTGCACGGGGGCGGGCAGGGCCCCGCTCCCTGCCTCCTGCAACCTCTTTCGGAGGCTGTCCCCGCCTCTCCCGTGCCGTGCCCGCCGTGCCACACGGCGGCGCCCCGGGGCATAAATTACTCACGACAACAACAATGCCAACCCGCCCCCTACCCATTAACGGGCGGCCCGAGCACGAGTTTCCACCGAAAAATTCTTTTTATGATTATTACATGATACGGTTTTATGCAATACGGACGGACACGTCGAGGACGCGAGAGCAGAGCCAGGGCGGCCGAGGCGGGGCCGATACTGTATCTGACAAAAGCTCCTCCTAAGCGAAAGTCGCGCAGCATCAGCCGGCGCACCGGGGTCTCCTGCTGCTGCTCCTGCCCCTCTTGCCTCGGCTGCTGTCCGCCCCGAGTGTGATTGTGCTTGCTGCCAGCCCCGAAATGTTTCTCACGCCGCGGGGGAGAGGGAGATGGGCGTTCTCGCCTGTGGACCGAGTCAATGCCACACAACACACACGCACACACACACAGAGACTCGCGCGCGCACACTCAGACTGATACAACCTGACCCTCGACGGGGCATTTTCACAGGAAGCGGCGGCGAGCTACCCTTGGGGTATACCCCGGCCCGGCCCGGCGCGCGGCCGACCCCGTCGCGCACGGCGCCCCAGACCGGGCTGATTCATCGGATCGTGGAATGAGAGCGGCCTGCTGCTGGAAGAGTGTCTAATTGGGCTTCAGCATTGTTTTGTATGTCGGGGGGAAAAATTGTTTCAAATGACGACGAAAACTAAAGAAACATTTGAAAACCACACATAAGGCATTCCATTGCGATCACAACGTCGGCAACATTGAGCAAGGCCCGCGCGGACCTGGAGGCGGGCGAGCGTTGGAAAGTTACGCGAATTTGAACAGCGCGCCGCCGCCGCCGCCGCTGCATCTTGTGTGTGACTGTGCAGAGCGAGAGTGAAAGGGCTTTAGTCAGCAAAAGAGAGGCGCTTAAAGTGGGCGGGACCCGGGCGCAGCGCCGCGCATCGCGCCCGGAGCACACCGGGCACCGGGGGGCACGCCGACGCCGGGCGGGGCGCGGACGGGGAGCGAGCGACGACTCCGGAATGCACTTCGGGCACCTCGAGCCGGAGGGGGTGGAGGTGGAGGGAGCTGAGGGTCTGCGGCGACCGAAAACAACCCTTGGAGCCCGAGCTCTTCCTTAGGGTGGCAGCGTGTTAATGGAGGGAGAGGGAGACGCACTTGGAAGGTTTCAGTTTCAGACGGTGGGTACTCGCGGCGAGAGCGCCGGTCCCGGCCGGTCCCCTGGCAGGAGGGGGCCGGCCCCAGGCCGGCGGCTGGTGGGTGTCGGGCGAGGCGAGAGGGGGCTGACGCTTCCATTCACCAACAACTGCGAAGTTTTCCGCGGCCGCCGACGCCTCGTTATCCTTCGGTGCAGCGAAGCGGGCGCGGCGCCGCGCGCGGGCCGCAGATACGGTGGCACAGTTTTCATGCGCAGCGTCTGGCTCCGGCCGCTTTGTGTACGGAAAGGGCGGCGGACAGGACAGAGCGGCGTGTCGAACTCGGGCCGGGCGCAGGGCCGGGGGGTTGAATAGGGTTGTAGCAGGGCGTGGGGACAAGACCGAGGCTGCGCCGTGGCGCAACCCCCTCGTGAACGGCACGAAATGGTTGCCAGCGACTTTTTGCCACAGCTCAATTCCACCAGCGGATAAGATGTAGTGCAATGTGTACCGGTTGTCATTGCGAAGCACGCCAGTGGTGCTCTTTTCTTCGTGATTTACTTCTTCTCGTGTCGGTTGGTGCGCTGTTGTCGCCGCTCTGGCGGCGGTCGATTGTGTTGTGTTGACCCGGCCGACCAAGCGCCTGGCGGGTAGGCAAGCCCGCAATGCACCCTTGTTTAACAGGCCGGACTACCTCCCAGGGGCTCCTGGCGGGTGGAGTAGACTGAATGTACTTCGCGGTAGCGCTGTCGTAGCCCCTCAATTTTCTGTCTCTCACTTCGTATCGGACCGGGTGTAACTGTGAACACGCAGCAGTGTTGCGGGATTGCATACTCAGTATGGTCGCAGGAGCCATGGCCCTACGGGTGTAAAGAGTGAGCAAACCCGCAACACGGCTGCGTATTCACAGTTACACCCGGTACCATGGTCATCCAGAAAGTGGTGCGCCCGTCATTCGCCGTGCGAAACAACTGCCAAGTTGAGCCGGTGCAAGCAGCTCTCAGAGCGCCTGGTGGGTAGGCAACGTCTCGCCTGCAGTGCATGCGTGTACTGCGGGGTGGCCTACCCCGTTTCTCGCAGGCGCCGAGCTCCTGCGATGCTGCGAATTAATCTGAGAAAAGCGGCCGTGCTTTCTGGGCGATTCCTTGCTTTGTGGCCGTGCACGATTGACGTTATTGTTTTAGTGGGTGGCATGTTATTCTCCCGGCCCTCTATTTTAGCTGCAACTGATTTATTAGGAGAAACTAATCAAACAGACACATCCACGGACTCCAAAGTAGCGCCAGCTTTAAACGTAAAAGTTTACATACTCCCCTCACCGAAACATTAGGCATTGTGTGCCCCTCGAGGTCCCTCCGCCGGGCCGGGGGCCGGCGGGGACCCGCCCTTGTGCGTCTGGCGCTGCGACAAAGTCGCGGCGTAGCGGGCGGCATGGGCCGCCGCTGCTGCCTGCCGCTGCTCCTGCCGCTGGGTCAATGCTGCGGGGACCTTGCCGACAACTGGAGCAGTATTGGCTGCGAGCGGCGCGATGCGGGCGCGACCCATGCCAATCTCTCATGCGACGCCACCGCCGCGCGCGCGCCAACCTCTCTCGCTCACCCTGTCTGATGCAACCCGCGTGGAAGGGCGATAGAGGGCCGCGTGCAGGCTAACGCAACAAACCCACGTGGCTGCGTGATGCTCGGCGGGGCGCCTGCAAATGCAAGGTGCGTCCAGTTTACTTGTAATCCAATCTTCCAGGAGGCTCAGACTCAGGCAGAGTAAAAGTGACCAGATGCCCAACCCTCGGGTCTCGGGCCCCACAGCCTTGGGTGGTCGATTATTAGCTCCAGCTCGCTCCCTTCTACCCTCAAGGAGGCTGCGGTCCGGCCCGCTGCTGCGCTCGGCGCGACGTCCTTCCTGGACCGCGCGCTGTACTGGTCGCCCCTCCTCCTAGAAGCAGGCGCGGGCGGGTTGCGCTTCGCATCCATCCATCCGCAGCTGAGCCACTCGGCTCAACACTTTCTCCTGTCCAGGCCCGCGGCCCCCGCGCCGCCCTCCAACACGTTCCAGTGCCATCACCGTCCCCATCTGCACCCACGCGGCCTTGCCTGGGCCGCTGCTTGCCCCGGCCGGGCCTCGCCGTGGCCTTGGGCTGTCCTTGAGGTGGGGCGGGGCGGTGGTGGGGCGGCGGCGGGGTACCCCAGGCTACCGGCGGTAGGCCCGGGGCCCGGGGAGGGTACCCCGGCCCGGCGCGGCCCGTCGGTGTGGGGGTGAGCCCGTTGTGGTGGGGGCGCCCCGAGTTCGCGCCGCGTATATATCCGCGCTGCGGGTCGCGGCGCCGTCAGTGCTGCCCGTGTCCGTCGTGTGCATGCGTTTGTCGATCGTGTTTGTCGCGAGTGCCCCGTGTGCGCGCGTGAGTTTGAGTTTGTGTGTGCTGTGTCAGTGACGTGCCAGTGCCAGTGTCGGTGTGTGGGTTGTACGTCGACTCGGTGCGATACCTCTCTAGTCTCGCGGTAAGTTCACCAACCCAGCTCCAGCTGCATCCCACATCTCAC
The DNA here is from genome assembly GCF_000697945.3 of Frankliniella occidentalis. NCBI lineage: Eukaryota > Metazoa > Arthropoda > Insecta > Thysanoptera > Thripidae > Frankliniella > Frankliniella occidentalis. Next base: position 392,567 of record NW_026267311.1, on the reverse strand, counting down.
GTGGAACGAAGTATTCCCGTGGTTTTCCAAGATCATGTGAGAATCCATTAAACACGCGGGACGCGCCCCCCCCCCCTTTTTCCGCTATTTTATTCCACTTTATGACCATCGAATAATTACAAATCCCGGCCCATCTTTCAATCGATTAGGATTGCCAAAAGATAGGGCGCGGTCCCCTTACCGATCAGGTTGTTACCGGCGTTAAAGTCACCGCGGCGAACGGAATGTTGTCAGGAGTACTGTAGAACGGCGGAGAAAGGGGTAGCTGACTGAACAAGCGGTGCGACATGTTGCGACAGGAAGGCTGCTCCTATGACTTCCTGTGACATACTGAGGATCTTCCTCTCGAGTCTCCCGTCAAGCTCCCGAAGTGTTTGTAGTACTCGCCCGTGCCGCACGCGGCCGGCGTTGTCGCCATTGTTTGGCCCATGACGAGTTATACAATCGGCCTGACATGAGGCGACCATGGGCTGCCACGGAATCCCCGGGGGGCACCTCGTGGTGCTGGAGGGGGTGGGGACTACAGCAAATCCCACCGAACTTGCGTATGTCCTCCTAGTCGCACTTGCAAACGGTTCGCGATCACTTGCTTGTAGACTTTGCTCCTCTTCCTGGCCCCCCCCCCACCAGCTCCAGGGGGGCGCACCCCCGCCCCCGCGGCGGCACGCGCTCCCTGACCCGCCCGGGCCGGGGCCCGCGAGGCCGCCGTCGTCGGTCCCGTGAGGTGAGGCCGGCGAGCGGCCACCCGTTACGTCATTTGTGGAGCGCCTCGTTTCGACCTGACGGGGGCCTCCGACGGGACGGGACTGGGACAGCTTCACCCGGTTTACATGTCCCGTGATGCAACGGGCGGCTGGGCGGGCTGCTGCTGCGCGCGGCGCGGCGCGAGGCTGGCAACCCCACAACGCAGCGGTGCTGCTCGGCGGCCTGCCTCCCGGGCGCGCTGGAGCGGCGCGGGCGGCGGCCTCCCCCGACCTGGCCTGACGTAAGCCCCACGTGGTGCTCTGAGGGGCCCGAGGGCCGCCCTAGGCTGGGCGCGGCTGAGCGCGGCTGAGCGCGGCTGAGCGCGGCTGAGCGCGGCTGAGCGCGGCTGAGCGCGGCTGAGCGCG
>NW_026267311.1:388290-391408 GCF_000697945.3 Frankliniella occidentalis | reverse complement strand
GCGCGGCTGAGCGCGGCTGAGCGCGGCTGAGCGCGGCTGAGCGCGGCTGAGCGCGGCTGAGCGCGGCTGAGCGCGAGAGCGTCCATTCAAGCCCACTCGACCGACCGGTCGTGCGTGAATGGAGTGGCCCGTCCGCTACTACGGCGTAGTAGTACGGCGCGGACCGGTCCGAGCGCCTCCCTCCCTCCCCCTTTCTTCCCCTTCCCCGACCCTCCCTCCTACTCTTTCGCTATCCCTCTCTACCTCTAGGGACCTCTCTGTGTGTCCTGAAAAGCGCGCGCGCCATCCTTTGCCTTCCTGTTACTATTTCCGGATTTGATCAGATTGGGCGGTCGGGATTGATGGCCATATCTTTCCGGAGACGTTCAGAGAGCTGTTCGATTTGTTTGGGTGTCGGTTACGCCAGCGCTTGGCTCGTTTGTTATGGCATCGAGGGGCTGCTGCCGAGGCTGCTGCGGGGAGCTCATAGAGATGCCGTCATGTTGCTATGAGTCGCAGATTCGTCTACCGCGACGTCAGATTGACTTGCATTTTTTTTCTTTCTTTCTTACGTGTGCTCGCCAATGGATGTGGCCCTCCCATCTCGCCTGCAGGCGATCGCGGTAGAGTTGTGCTAAAAAGTCGGTCACCTGTTGTTTTCATAGGCGGTGGAAACACATGGCCGGCGGGTTGGACATTAAAATATATTGTCAAGGTCAAGACTCGACTTGTAACGCCACCGTGGGGCCCGGCGTGGACCGGTACCCCTGTAACCCCGTTCGGCAGCCGCTTTGATCTATAAGCCCCCATTCCTCGTCGGAACCGCCCCACCCCACCCCGCCCGGCCCGCCCCGCCTCTCCGCCCCGCCGCTCCGCGCCTCACACAACAGACTTTCACTTGGATTCATTCTGATTGGCCGCCCTCAGCTGGCCTCACATTCCGGCAGCACGTAATGCGTAACTCATTTGCAGCGATGTGCCGGGGGTTGTTGTCCGGGAGGTGCTCACCGCCGTCTTACTCGTCCCGCAGATCCCGTGGCCGCCCCGGCGCTTCCTGGACCATGCCGCCGCCGCCACTGCTGGTGCTGACCCTCGGCGCGGTCCTCGGCCCTGCCATCCTGGGCGGCGCGGCGGGCTCGCCCGCGTACCCGCAGCACCAGCAGAGCCAGCACCCCCGCAGCGCCCGCTCCGGCGGCTTCCCCAAGTTCCCGGGGGTGCCGCTGGCCGGGGGTGGCTCGCCCCTGGGCTCGCCGGCGGTCGAGAGGGTGGGCGCGCAGTGCGGCACCCGCGCCATCCCCCACCTGCCCAGCCGGCCGGGGACGCCCGGCGCGCGCATCGTGGGCGGCACGCAGCCCCCCTACGGCGCCTACCCGTGGCAGGTGGAGATCCAGGCCTTCCGCGCCGAGCAGCGCTCCTTCCAGCACCACTGCGGGGGCGCGCTCATCGGCCCGCGGCTCGTGCTCACCGCCGCGCACTGCCTCAAGGCGCCCGCGCTCAGCTCGCCCGACCAGCTGCGCATCGTCCTGGGCGACCACAACTTGTCCTCGTCCGACCCGCACGAGCAGGCCTTCCGCGCCGAGCGCGTGCTCCTGCACCCCGAGTTCAGAAAAGGTACGCCTCCTGCTGCCCCTCTCTCTTTCTCTCTCACCCTCCCTCCCTCCGCCTGCCTCTCACACTTACGCCTGACCCCTACTCTTGCAGAGGGCCCGTACAGCAACGACATCGCGCTCATCCTGGTGACGCCGGTGGGCGGGCGCGCCTTCCGCTTCTCGACCCACGTGCAGCCCATCTGCTTGCCGGACCTGGCGGCCAAGCGCGCCGCCCCGGAGGGCTCCTGGTGCACCGTGACGGGCTGGGGCGCGCAGGCCGACGACGCCGTCGACAGCCTGTCCCCGGTGCTGCGGGCGGCGGCGGTGCCTCTCCTGACCCAGGACACGTGCCGCGGCGCCGACGTCCTGGGAGGCAGGAGACAACCCATCCTGGACGGCATGATTTGCGCCGGCCCTCTGTCGGGCGGCGTGGACGCCTGCGGTGGAGACTCTGGGGGGCCCCTGGCCTGCGAGGTGCACGGTGGGTGTCAGCGATGGGGCGACAGAACTGGCCGTATAGTGACCGGTGTTATTTTCAACATCGCCCCTTCTTTCCTCTTTCAGGTCGCTGGGTGTTGACGGGCCTCGTCTCGTGGGGGGACGGCTGCGCCAAGAGGAACCGGCCCGGTGTCTACACCAGAGTGGCGCACTACAGCGACTGGATACGAGACTCGGCGAAACAGCTCGGCCTCTGATCTGCCCTTTAGCTATTTTGGCTGATCGCTACGATCAGGCGTTGTCGCTAGCCCTTGTTGAATTGAATGTTTTTAACTGTGGTGCGGGTGAACGAACGCCTTTGCGGTCCACGGGGAAGCATGAGGGAAGGGCGCTCTTTTCTCCGGGGCCATACAAAATAAGCTCCCCCATGGCCGCGACTATTGCGACTATACATATTTATGTTCGGTTCATAACTTTTAAAGTCGGGTGTACAATATTTTCGATCTCAGGAAACCGAGCTAATCACAGTCCCTAAAACCTCTGAGGTGAGGCCCCGCCTCTCGAGACTAAATCCACCATTACCGGACCATTACTTTTTTGATGATGTCTGGCAAAAGTGTTACGGCGCGCGCGCACAGTCTAGTCCTGTATTTAATAATAATAGTACTATTAATTATAATACAATTAGTGATAACAATTTCGACGTCTTCAGATGGTATCCGGGAACGTTTCCCCACAAAGGTTCAGTCGGTGTGTGTCATCATTGATGTTTAGTTTGGTAGCAGATTAGCAACTACCGAAACATGATCTAAAGAAGATACCAGTTTTGATACAGTCGAGATGACTGTTGAGTGTCCGGTGCATATTTTATTTAAGTTAGCTCTATAACATGGCTGTGAGTATTTGTAAGGTCATTATAGTAACTTATTGAATACTATTCGATCCACATATTGTCAAAAAATTGGCAAGAAACATAGATCATTTCGTTAAAAAATGTGTATTTATTAGGCTTTCGTTTTCAGTAAAATATCCTTCTGTTGTGTAACTTTCGCCAGCGTGGTCAAAATCACTACGTTTCATTTTACAAATAAATTGTCGTTATTTTACTCTTT
>NW_026267311.1:371366-388165 GCF_000697945.3 Frankliniella occidentalis | reverse complement strand
CCCCGCCCTGGTTCACTTTAGTTCACTTATGCGGCAGTGAAATTAACTTACGGGACTGCAATCTGCAATTTTCTTCTCTCAATTTTCCTCCTCTGGTCAAACGAATAGACGTAAATTTGATGAAAATTCGATGAAGTTTCATCAACTTGGGGGCCACATTTTCTTCAAATTGACAATTTTTTCGTCAAATTAACGCTCTTTTAATTCTGTAAGGACTGTGTTTTGTGAAGACCGTAATGATTTCTCCCCGCGAGCAATGTCTGGTGGGGAGAAGTGCGTCTTCGAGGGTTGCGGTGAACAACCCCTCGCCGCCGCCTCGCCTCCTCGACCTCGATGACTCTTGAGCATTTTCAATATTTTCAGTGGAATGACCAGACACCGACCGGTGCTTGGCGCTGCCCGCGCGATTTTACGCGTCTAATGCATGCGTCTCACGAATTGAAGTCACTCGCCACTCTAACAAACAAGGCCGATGACTAAAGAGCATCATTGTCATTCTGTGGATGAGCGGCAATTAAGAAACAATCACAAGGACAAGCACGGGGAATAACGAGATTTATCCCTCCGTGTGCTGCTATCTGGTGGTAGAAACAGTGCAACTCATCTCAACATGGCGCAGACGCCTTGCGGCGGCAAGCCTGGATGGAGTGAGAAGAGAACGCACTCCGCGCTCGTTGTTGTACAAGAACAAAATGGATGAACTCGCAGTCGAGGTATGCGGCGAAAACGGCGCCTATTACAAGGTGTGTATCAATTGAAGTATGCGACTATTGTGTATTGAAAGAACAATATTTGTTTCTGCGTCGATCGGTGCGTGATTTACGTTTTAAAACAGCCTTCATGGCGCGATGGTTCACTTTATTTTGAGGCGAAATGTCTAAGGGGCTGCACGGACGCCATGTCTCATTTGACAGGGCGTGTTTTTTTCACATCGGAACTTAGCTCATTAACTTGTTATTTATATGTGTAAGAATTCTCCTCTCAGTGAACACTTATTCTTAGTACACTGGAAATGTCTTGTTGTCTTTTATTTACTTGCGAAAACCGAAATTAAGACAATTTTGGAATAGGCTCGTCGAACGTAGGCCCCTCTATGAGACCAGAATTTTCATTGCTCTGTTCTGCTTATGTAGTATTCCCCGTCCTCCCTCTAAAACACACTATCACACTTCGTCCTTAGTATACGTAACATAGAAGTCTGTCGGGTAAAGTTCTTTAACCTGAGAATTTTCCTGGATGTATCTGTGATGTTCTTTGCAAATGGGCGCCGGGAGGAAAGTTGGAGAAATGTGCACCGAATTTCTTGTTAAATGAATTTCTAAGATCATTACATGCCCACCAATCAAAATTGAACTATTATTTTAATTTGTTGTACACAATAGACCAGTTAATTTGATACTGCTTTGTATTGTTTATATTTGGATATATTATTATTGTTGTCATGCTGCTTAACCTCTTAAAATATCTTCTGTTTCAACAGATTTACTTATTTCATTGTTATTATTGATGGAAGGTGCTTTCAATCATCCCCCATTTTTCTACTCCACTTCAATTTTTTGACAAACTATCTTATTTTTGATTTTATCTAAGAATGTGATTTTAACATATTTAAACAATTTGGATCAAGTTTTGTTTTTTTCAGGAAGCTTTTCAAAGTCAATGATATTACAACTAAAACTAATAAGAATTTTTTCTGTGTTGTAGGGATATGTTACAGACATATTTGAAGATTCCGTGTCAGTTGCATTTGAAAATGAGTATGTATTGGTAATTCAGTTTCTGTTGTGTTAACCCTAAAATGTGTGATCACTGATTCCAATTTTTTTTTCAGTTGGCAATCTGAGTCAAAGTTTCCCTTCTCACAAGTTCGAGAGCCTCCTAAAGATAACAAGGGTGTTGTTGAAGAGAAGCAGGAGGTGGAAGTATTTTCAAGTGCCACAGAACAGGAAGTTTCAGGATGGTGGAAAGCAATAGTAAAAATGACCAAAGGAGATTTTAATGTTGTAGAATATTTGGGATGGGACAACACATATACAGAAATCGTACCTCTGGACCGGGTTCGACCAAAGAATACAAATCCTCCTATTGATCGTAACACATTTTTCAAATTTGAGATACAAGTACCTGAAGATCTGAGAGATGCGTAAGTTCATGTTTTTAATATTTATTTGTTGCTCTAATTGTGTTTGACCTTTTCTCTCTTACAAATTAAATTTTGTACTTTCAGTGCTAATCTGGAGGGAGCCCACAAAGAATTTCAGAAGGCTCTTGAAGCAGCAATAGTTAGGTTTGTTCCTGAGACGGGTAATTTGGTGGTACTGTCTCGTACTGAAGCATCACAAAAGCGCTCCGTTCTGCTCCAAGAAATGCATTTTCGCAATTTAAGTCAGAAAGTCTTATTATTGAAAAGAACTGAAGAAGCTGCAAGACAACTGGAATCAACTAAACTTAACACTGTTGGAGGGTGAGTATTTTTAATGCCAAACTGTGGCTTTAAAGCTCAATTTTGAGTATCTACCACACTTCTTTAGGACTGGCTATCTTGCCACCCTAGACTTTAATTCTAAATAGAGAATCAAAGTGTATTACCTGTTCGTGAAAATGATCTATTGGTTTGTCTAGTTTGCTCTGAATCTGGTGTTTTAAGTTGCTTTCCTGAACCCAAAGAACCTAAGAAATATTTGTAGATTAGCCATCATATGGCTATTTAGCAAACAATTTACCACATTATTCCATCATTTTTACTTAGGGGTCTGTCCTTCATTAACATTGACTCTGGAAGTGTCTATATCCAATCAATATGTATTAACAGGATGTGGGGCTGGTGGGATGTTTTGGTTTTGTTTAGTACATTTTACATTCAAACTCACAGGCTGTAGATAAGGGTTTCTTTGGTTCTTTTAATCCTGTATATTCCTATATTTGAACCTGTTATGAACTGTGGCTGTGGCAGTCAGGATTGTGTGATGTCATGCTTTCCTTGAGGTCTGGATATCCTTAATAGTCTAGACTTGGTCACTGTACCCTTTTCAATGTGTGGTGATTTGATCTTGCGGATGCTTACTTACACATCTATTGCTTTATGATGTACGTAATTGACAATCTGCGGAAGCTTTTTTTGGTGCTTTTGCCATTACATTCAATATTGCTAGGAGCAGAAATGTCACACAGCTGCATCCAATGTGTTTTGCTTGCTAAATGCTACATTTTACTTTGTTCACAGCAAATTTAGAGCATCAAACTTAATGTATCAACGTGTCTCAAACTGTGAGGCAGGAATGAGAGGCAATTTAAGGTGAGAGGATGATGTCACCATTAAAGACTATTTGAGGCCTGCAAGTCATATATTGTAGCAAAGACTCATATGTACTGTGTAATGCAAGCTCCTTAAAGATTTTGTATTAGCTTGTGACTTTCTCTTGAATTAATGCTACAGCAGTATTAAATTGTGTGTGGCTCTAGTTACATGGAAGTACTGTAGTTAATTTACTAAGCAACTGCTGTGTTCCTGGTCTTACACATGTGTAACTTTTAATTTGGTAAATGGACTTCTAGGTTTTGAGCACTTCTAAAGCTATATGACATACTGTATTAATTGCAATTACCGGTATGATATTTTTGTAAACATCAGTAATTAATTAATTTTATTATTGTTGGTGTTAGCTAGGGACAAGCCAATTGGGTGAATTTTAGTGTTAGCCACCTGTCTTACTGGATTTTCTCTATTTTTGAATGGTCTGGGTTGGTCACTTGGTGGTTGTGGTGGGAGCATAACTTGTTCTGCTTTCTCAATGTACTGAAGTTTTTCAGGAAATTGGTTATTATTTGTCAATGTCAAAATATTGTTGATTTTTCTGTCCTGTCCTATAGGGTGAAGCCTTGAAATCCTGATCTTTCACTTCATCTTTTCTTTACCCTGTTGAACTGCTAGCAATTTAATGGAGTTGTTTTCTGAAACTTATGGAAGGTGTCATGAACTTTTGTATCTTTTCAGCTCACCATATTTTGTATCTTATATTAATCACACACCATTAGTCCCCTGGAGCTATACCATAGATTTTCTTTAGGTTCAGATTCCTAGTTATTAATAACACTGGATAATCATATTTGACCAGTGTACTTACTCAACTCATCACAACAATCAGATTCCAATTTAGGGTAGATGTCAGATATACTATGGATTCAGGATGTGGGGGGTGGCAAATCCAGCAGGATGAGGCACACCACTGTAGAGGTGTTATAGTGAACTTAAAAAAGAAAAGTGAATATTATGGATTTATAAATAGTGTTTGCATGATTTTACAACCAGTATATGTATGCTTATTCTGAGGATAGGATTTGTATTCCTACCATCTGATGTACGCACGTTGACATTGTTCTATTTGCTTTGCTGTTTATATTCCATAAAGTTCCCATATCAGCACACTCTCTAATACATATGTTGAATTCAGTACCTATGTTACAATATTAATCTTAAGCTTTTGATACCTCCCTCTTTCAAACTTCTATGGATTTTATAAATTGAAACCATTTAAATTAAAATAGCCAGGAAAGGCACTGCTCTGACTGTGACTTTGGTCATAAACACAATGAATGCTGTGTTAGTTTAATGTGGCAATGTGCCATTCATGTCAAAAATATTTTGCTCTCCATCATTACATCTCTAATAATTTTGTAGTATTTCTGTATTGCTGGAAATGCTTCAGTGTTTTATTTCCTGTTTCAGTACTTAATTGTAGACGAGCAGCTCACAGTACTTCTTGCCTTTAAGGAGCAGTAGTAATTCTTATGTCGATATTTTAATTAATGTTTTTGCAATTTGTTCAGGTTTTCGGATGAGTTCTCAGTACGGGATGATTTGATGGGATTAGCAATAGGTGCCCATGGTACAAACATCCAGCAGGCAAGGAAGGTTGAAGGCATCACCAATATAGAATTGGAAGAAAAGTCCTGTACTTTTAAAATATATGGCGAGGTAAGGTCATTGATCTTAGTGTTACTTGACTCATCTGTCACTGGTGATATTTTAGGGGTAGCAAATGATAACTGTAGTTTCATTATGTTTGTTTAGAGTTTGTTTTTGTCTGATCTTCGATTTCTTTTTTTCTTAGAGTGATGATGCTGTTAAGAAGGCGAGAAGCATGTTAGAATATGGTGAAGAATCAATCCAAGTTCCTCGAATTCTTGTTGGTAAAGTAATTGGGAAAAATGGACGGATAATTCAAGAAATTGTTGATAAAAGTGGAGTTGTAAGTGGCGCAAAATATTGCATATTTCATGTATTATAATTTATTATTTATTCATCTATCTTACATCCTTTTATTTTAGGTTCGGGTGAAAATTGAAGGGGATAATGAACCAGAGCCTACTATTCCTCGCGAAGAAGGTCAAGTTCCATTTGTATTTGTTGGTACCATGGAGAGTATAGCAAATGCTAAAGTACTCTTGGAGTATCATTTAGGCCATTTAAAGGTTAGTGTGGCTGTAATATCGGTATGATAAATCTGTCCTCTTTAGTTCAGTATAGTGTGTTTTACACTTCTCTTGGACTTTCAGGAGGTAGAAGCACTTCGACAAGAAAAGTTGGAGATAGACCAACAGCTGCGAAGCATGCATGGTGCCAACATGGGTTCAATGCAAAACTTTCCACTTCAAAGGCGTAATGATCGGGGCTACAATTCTGATTTTGAAGGATTGGGCAGAGGAGGAGGAAGAGGCGGACTAATGCGCAGTAGAGGTGGTGGTCCTGGTGGTAGTGGAATTGGCAGAGGGAGAGGTGGAAACAATGGTGGCCCTCATGGCAGATACAATTCAGGTACATCATTGGTTTTGTTCTTTGTCAAGAAATTCTACCAACTATTTGTCATTGAAATCTTTTTTTGGTTTATGTACCTCAGGTTCAAGACACCAAACTCCTGATACAGTTGATGAGAGAGTTCGAGGTGGAGGCTACTCACGTGGATCTTACAGTGGACCAGGTTCTAGGGGCCCTCCTCCAAGTGGGAATGGTCCCCAGAATTATCCCCATTCTGGATCATCAAGACGGGACTTTAGAAGTGAAAGAGGTGATGGTGATAATGAGAGGAGTGGAAGATCTGATAGAGGTGTGTTTTTGTGTGGGTGTGAGTAAAGGATCTGTTTGACATTTGTGACTTAAATTTTGCAATGATCCTAGTGTATTTTCCAGGTGGCCGTGGGCCTGAGAGGGAAGACCGTCGGCAAAACCGTAGACGCGACGAGAGACGACGAGTTACGGACGACGACGACACCGTAATGGATAGCCAGGAAGCTTCTAGTGTGGACAGAGGTATTGTATTGTCATGTCTTGTTTATTTCAAAGCAGCTAGATGACAGTGGGGTGCTTTTACTTAGGACGTTTTGTTGAAGTCTAGCCTCCACACTCTTTCCCCCTCTTTCCCCCCTGTTTTTTTCTTGCTTTTGCACATACTATTCTGTACTTTTTTAGAAGTACAAGTTTGATGCAATTATTACATGTCAAGACCCCAATCAAAATTTTAAATTTTCTTCTGTTCATGCAATTACTGTATAGGTGGTTTCTCAGTGCCTTCTGTTTATAGTAAACTTGTCTACTGTGATGCTTTTTTTTGTTGTTGCTTGCTGTCATTTTAAGGTGCCTATGTAGAAGGCAACAGTAGGATCATCACAAATCCTGATCAGAAATTCTTGGCTTTATTTTAAGTCCCAACCAAGATCGCAGTATGATTTTACATTGAGTGCAAACAGTTCTGTCATGGGTGGGTTGTTGTCTGTCCCCTTAGAGTCTGTCTCAAGTATGGACGGATCTGGCCGACCGCGACGCAGGCGAAGAAAGGGAGGGTATCACCCTCAGGGTGTGGGCCGGGATGGCTCCAGTGGGGGCCGGGGCCCCAATGGTGGCCTAAGTGGTGGTCCTAGTGGGGGTCAAAATGGGTCCCAAAAAGATGACCCTGGTCATTCTAGCGGGGATGGAAACCAATCTATACCCGCCCATATTGAATCAGGTACGCATAAGCCGGTGTTCATTCATTTGTACCTGTTCCTGGGACTTTTGTTTAATGGTTTATGGAATTGGTTTGGTAAACTACAGTCAATACCCCTAACATTTCCTGATTTCCCCCTTCCTCTTACAGTGTAGTATTGCAAGCTGTAGCTGCCTAATGCAATTGTACTAACCATTCTTGGCGCCTATCATCTGTTATGCCATTTCTGAAACAAAAAAGCTACCCTTATAAATATTGTGATTGTAGTGCTTACTGTTGATAAATACATGAGGCTTGTGACTAACTTGGTATTTTTGTTTGAAATTTGTCATATAATTAACTGGATTAATACATGTACTTACTTACCTACTTAGTACCTAGTTAGCTAGTGAGTTCTGGATGTTCTTCTGTTACTGTTCTGAGAAGACTTTGTTAAAATTTCCTAGTTTTTGAGAAAGTTGCACTGACACCACATCATGCTTACTTAATAAGTAATGTAATAAATTATGTCCTTCTGTAAATAAGAAAAATCTTTAATTTTGATTTTGTTTGTTTGTGCAGGTGCACCCTTATCCTCATCTGTGAGCAACGAAGTGTCCAATACTGCAACAACCAGTGATGTCTCAAAACCGAAACCACCACGGGATCAGAAGAGCCGCGGACCGCGACCGCCTGCTTCCAAGAAAGGGGGAGGCAATGGAAGTGGGGCACCAGTAGCATCTGACATTAAACCTAAAGAAACATTGGTTAATGGCACTTCATCGGCTTGATGTGTTGGTGTTTGTTAGGTTTCTTTCTGGGCCATTTCAGCGCACTCTCTGCGACACAGCCACTAGTCAACAAGCAAACCTGAGGCACAAATGTTAAGTCCTTCCAACCCATTTTCCTTCAAATTTATGGTCAACAACATCTGCTTGATGTTTTTAAATTAAATTTGAAAGGAAGGTAGGTTTTTGCCCTATATAGTAATGGTTTTTAGAATTGGAAGTTTTTAGAGATGATGATAATAGTTTTACTATGGTGAGCACTGCCTTAGCTGTGTCCAGTGTCAGTGTTGTCCATCTAGACAGACTGAATTGCTTAATGTGCTGCGTCTTAAAGCCTATTTTTCTTCCTTATTCAGTTGCCCGTGAACATTGTAATATGAATGGAAGAAAAATTTTAAAAAGCAAGGCTTGTTCTCCTGATAGATGCAGATTAGCCTAAATGTTAACTGGCAATGTTTTAATTTCTGGTTCCTTTTTAGTTATGGACTACACCCAATGTAGCGAGTGGGGGTCACTCCCACAACGTCACCTAAGCAAAGAAATTACTTGATTTTTGGTGTGTTGCTTTGGTGCTGTGTTGATTGATTATGAATCAAGCCCTTGCTCTTGTCTCGGATTGAGTGCGCTGGGACTGTTCTGTTCCTTATTTATTACCGCATTCTGGGGGCCCTCCCAGTTTTCATGCATTTGTTTTCCTTGTATTCACATCACTGGTAGAATTTTTGTCTACTCAGGTGCCAATAACACATACAACTTGATTCTCATAGCCAGTTGTAAGCAGCCCATGTTTTTCCAAAAGTTAAATTATTAGTGTTTTGTTTGTCTAGTTTGAGTAGGTTTGATACGTACTACAGTTTTAAATTCAAAACCCACTGTGGTGATATGGTCATAAGTGATGCTTTGCTCATGTGCATTTAAGATGTCTCTTGTCTCAATCACATCTTAGCCACTCACTTCAGGGTTGTATATTGTTTCAGTGTGTTTCATTAGTAGTATTAGCCAATGTGCTCTATTTAAGTCATTAACATTTTTTGTAAGATATGATTCATCTGATGTGAGTTGCTACCTGTGATTCTGACATAGATTCCGTTTAACTTAACTGTTGCTTGTGCGTTTCATCAATATTTCAGTTTCAACTTTAGTTGGTTTCATTTCATCATCCACCCAGTCAGGAACTGTTTCCTCCCTAGCTTAACATGCTAATTTTGGAGATCTTCTAGACTTTTAGCAAGTATCTTTCAAGTTTGTAAACATGGTATTAATATGATCTAGTAGTAACAAACCTGAATGTGTAAGGTAAAGGCAAAGGAAATGGTACATCTTATAGTTGTACACAACCAGGCCTGTCAGACTGACTCTTGTTTAGAATGCTGTATTTTATATCTCTGCATTCTGTGTTTACTACAATCGGTGGAGGAGTGTTAAAGAGCTAAATTGTGACGAATTATCAGCCCTTAAATGAGACTTAATGGAATCTTAACTAGACTTTTCACCTTTCATTTTGTTTTGAAAAAGCAATATTGTAGTTGAGTTGTGCTTGTTAAAAAGATTTGTACTGATTGCTATGTTTGCATAATTTAAGAAATAAAAAAAACATTTCTGTATATAATTCTGATTTTTCCTTGTGTTTTATGTTATTGTGTCATATCATTCATGATTTTGATAGATTTGATGTATGTTTTAACAACTGGTCAAGTGTATTTGGAAAGCTCTATCACACAAACCCAAATCCAAATGATAACTAATTAAAAGAAGTGACCTTAAATAAGTGCTTCTCACCAAGTTTCCATAAATTTCCAAAGTTTCCACCACCCACACCGGACCTAGCTTGGACTACTCGGTTTTACCATTCGCGTTTCCCCGTTTCCCACGCCCCCGCCCCGCGTGTTTAACTCTTCGCTTCCGGCTGGCTTCGAGCTTAAGTCGAGTAATCGAGCACCGGTCTCTCTGCTCGGATCAAACAACACCAAATCAGGCTGAGTGTTCTGCTATTTGTGTAAGAAACAAAGAAAATACAGGCGTTCTAGACAACGTCAGGTAAATCAAGGTAATTTATCATATAGTCTCATTTCTTTCAAATCTTAGGAACTACACTACATGTACTGTAAAAGAATTTACGTGCGTAATACGTGAGATGCGATTTAGTTGGTGAGGAGGTTATGCCATGGTAGTTTATTATTAAATCGTTGTTTTTTTTTTTTTTATGTCATCTATTTCATGTCTTAATTTTTCAGATGATAACTATGGAGGGACACTTTCTACTTTTCTGTGCAAGAAATAGCTCTCTGGCCAAATGTTATCTGTCAAATTTTCGCACCGTATCCCTGGTAAGATTTTATTTGTCCACTTTGCCCACAATGAATACAATGTTTTTAATAGAATCAGTTTATTTTATATGTTTCTTTCTTGACGTTATGTACAGATGAGAAAAAATGTATTAATGTTTGACAAAGATAGCCTTTTACGGCTGTCATGTCCATTGAGCACTGATCACCGGAAACGAATTATTGCTAGTAATAACATATCTTGCCGCCATGTCAAACAAGTTGGCTTTTTGGACACGGTTTTACCTAACCGTAAGCATTTGAGACTAAAGCAAACTCATTATAGGATCAAGGAAACTCAAGAAAAACTTAAAAAGACTCAACAACGCTTGAAAGAGTCAAAGCAACGTATAATTGAGGACATCCGTGGCACTAAGACCATGATGAAAGAACGAATGGAAAATATTATAGAGGTTTGTAATAAATTCAAACTAATCATCATCACCCCCTTAAAATTTGGTTTTAAATTCTATTCTTTTCCTAAATTTTCAGCGTGAAAACATTTGGACTGTTCCAAATGTTTTGTGTGTTACAAGAATAGTATTTTCTCCTTATTTAGGCTATCTCATTGTGCAGTCTGATTTCAATTTGGCACTTGGGCTGTTAGTGGTTGCTGGAGTAACAGATGTAGTATGTATTCAGTTATGTAATTGTTAAAACTACAACCACACCACTTTGTTTTTAACATATCTTATTTTCTTAGCTAGATGGATGGATTGCTCGTACATGGAGAAGCCAGTCTTCAAAGTTGGGAAGTTTTTTGGATCCCATGGCAGACAAAGTTTTAATTGCAACACTTTTTTTGTCCCTGACTTATGTAGATCTTATTCCTGGTAAGTTATAGTTAAAACCATTATTTTGTCAAGATACAAACAATTTCTCATCAAAAAAATGCATCTAAAATGATTAATGTGTTTCTCAAATCCCTTCTTATTTCATTGCAGTGGCGTTGACATCATTGATTGTTGCCCGAGATGTTGCACTTGTGGGTGCTGGCTCCTACATTCGATATAAATCATTACCTCATCCAGTATGTCGTTGTTTTAATATTTTCTGTATATGAGGAAGCACATTTTGTTAAATCAAAACTTTCATTACAGCGTACTTTCCAACGTTATTTTGATGCCACACATGCAACAGCCCAGCTAGCGCCAACAGGGATTAGTAAATTTAACACTTTAGTTCAGCTAGCATTGGTTGCTTGTACACTAGGAGCTCCAGTCTTCCATTATGTGGACCATGCAGCTCTTCATGGTCTGTGGTGAGTGAAATTCTCTGTTTCAAATATTTCTCTAGTTTCAAATATTGATTTGACATGAATTTAATTGCTTTATTGGATCAATGTCATTTTTTAGTACTTTTGGTTTTGGTTGCAGGTACCTCACAGCTGGCACTACAGTAGCTTCTGCCATGAGCTACATTTTTACTAGAGGGACCTACAGATTTCTTAAGTCTAAGAAACTTTAAAAACTTGCCTAGTTGACAAAGACGGACACATTTGACAGAATTTGTTTTTATATACGTAATTTATTTTTCAATTTCATATTATACATTTTAAATGTATCATGCAGCACTTAAGACTGTTACAATTATGAATGGAAAAAGTGAGAAATCAAGACATCTGGGTGTTATGTATACCTATTATAATTAAAACTTCACAATCTGAAAGGTATTTAATTTCTGGGAGTCCATCTCTCAACCTGGTACGATTCATAAGCAAATATCTCTTTATGATTTGGGTCACGAACGCATCCTATGTAGTCAACTTCAAGACTATATGGACCTTCATTTTGGTCCATTAAAGTTATACTAATGTTTTTGACGTCAGTTGTATCAAGAGGAAATTGTTTATCCTGTACTCGCCCTTTATGGTGGAGGAAGAATTTTGAGAAGGGTATCTGTAATGCATGAGAAAGATGTGTTATAGTTTGCAGCTTCAAAAATATGACCTTTAAATGCATTGCAAAATGATGTTGCCATACCCTTGTCTCCTGCCAATAAGGCCCTCCTCTTGTGTGAAGAACATAGGAAAACAAATTGAACCATTCAAGATCAAAATGTACATGAGGGTGGAGGTTGAGCATATAATTTCTACCATCTCCCCGCACACGTAGTACCATGTGAGTGTAACCACCAAAGAAGTAATATTTACCACGACCAAATGCTCGCTGAAAATTTTAAATGTAATTTGCATTTGAAAACTTAATTGTAATTGTGAATATGTTTACTTGAAAAAAGTAACCCTTAACATTTTTGTTACTTACCAGATCTGGTATATATCTCAAATTTGCATAACCTGTATTTTCTATCTCCCCAGTTTTGGGAAGTTGAGTAGAAATATGGCCAGAGAACAAACCAGTTCCTGATGGCATTAAAGATAGGTTTGCAGTACTAAATCCTCCCTCATAATCCTGGTCACAGGATACATCCCAGCGTTCAAGACTTTCCGGATTACCGAATTCAAAAAACTTATCAACAACATTATCTAGAAAACAGGTGAAGATGCATTATCACAAACTCAAATATGGCTAAAAGTTCAAAATTGTGGAAAGAATACTTACCTTGTGGACATCCTTCAATGGGTAAGTCTGTACTGAGGTAATCCGTAAGTTCATTGTACAGCTTTTTGGTTTCATTGGGAACCATCTTTGCACCTCGTACTGCATGTTGCCAAGTGGTCAAATCGTCCTTTGATGCAAATCCACCTCTTTTATCTGGTTCCCAGAAACTTCCGCCACTTCTACTATTGCCATATTTTTCATATTTACTGCTATAAGTACGAAATGAGTTTGTAATTCTGTTTTGAGTTTTGATTCGTTGATCACTCTGCTGGGTCGAAATAAGATTTGTCTGCAGAAGCCTCTTGGGCAAATACAAACATCTCAATGGAACTTTAATCATATCGTTAAATTTTCGATGACTTATGGTTTTTCAGTCCTTTAAATTTACGCCTATATCTATATGAAGACCAAAACAAAAACATAAGAAAGTTTTAGGTTAGTCGTAATATTGCCTTATTTAGAAACACATATGTGTGGATGAGGATTCATGACGTTACCTGACTGGTTCGAAAACGCATTATTTACTAATTTTTCTATTAAATTGATAAGAACGGAAATATATTACAAGCAAACAATCAAACTTGTACAGATGCAAAATTTTTGCCACAACTAAGCCCCAAGCAGTAGACACACAAGAGAGGGGTGGGGGAGGGGGGGATAGCAGCTGGCTGCAGCTGTTTTTTGAGCGCTTCATTTGAAATAGCCGAATAATAGCTCCGTTAGCTTGAGAATGAGACGTTCTTTCTCAATCCGTTAGGAATCAGTTCGATTATGTTAACCGTCGCAAGTTTATGCTTGACAGGACAGACGTTCTGGTGGGTATGCAGTCCCGGATGGAGCCGTGCAGGCGGGTTGCATAGTACAAAAGTGCGCGGCGTAAATCAGCCACCTGGTATTTTATTCCCCGTCTAAAAAACGCTAAAAAGCGCATGTTAGGCGCGTAGAAGCGCATTTTAGCCGTACACACGCGTACATGCGCTTTTCAGGCGCGTTTTAGACAGTTTTACTCTGGAAACTCAAGTGTCGTACAGTATCACACTTATAAGTGCAGTACCATGGTGTCCTACAGTTGAAAGTGTAGGACCAAAGTGTACTGCAGTTAAAAGTGTAGTACACAATGTGTCCTACAGTTATAACTGTGGGACAAGGGGTGTCCGACACTTGCGTTAGCTGGCACCTTGAGGTGTCGGACACCATGTGTCCTACACTTAAAACTGTAGTACACATGGTGTCCTACACTTTTAACTGTCGGCCACATGGTGTCCTACACTTTTAACTGCAGTACACCTTGGTCCTACACTTATAACTGTAGGACACCATGGTACTGCACTTATAAGTGTGATACTGTACGACACTTGAGTTTCCAGAGTAATGCCGGTCTGCCGAGGTGCTACCTGGGATAGAATAACAATTTCTGCATCTGCAATAACGAATCGTTCTGATGTAGTGACCTCATCGAGGGGGCCTCGGCCTCAACTCAGTTGTAGGATGTACACCAGATTGCCAAGATTGCCAGATTGCTTGACTAATATTTAGCTTTAAGGGCATAAATCGCCTGTAACTAGGCAAAACGCACGAATGTCACCCTGAATGTAGGCAGAAAGCATGGCTTTCGCAGCCGATTACCTAGAGATTGCCGAAGATTATCGCAGATTGCCGGGGTGGGTGTACGCCAGATTGCCGGAGTTGAGACCCCCTCGGATCTTATCTTATCACGTGAGATAGGGACGAAACATATCGTCCTGTCGTGCGAGCCGTGCCTGCCAACAGTGTGCGAGTTGTCGCCGATAGGTCAACGTACTAAACACCACGCTTAACAACGCAAAATAACATGCCTGAAACGTCAGGCTACGAACCCCTCAATGGTGGCCACGATTCATTATATGAAAGGTAATGGAGAAGTTTATTTTTCAACACTGGAAAATCAAAGGGAGGAATCGAAGGGTTTTAATACCTTTTCAAAGGCAATCAGGCCTTCCTTTGTTTTTCCAGTGAAAAGAGCACTGTCGTACCGTATGTTTCTTAGTAGAATGCATTGTTTAATTGCTGTGCCCTCTAATGATTTTGTTTTCTTTTTCAGGATTCTATCCTCTTTTAATGAGTCGAAAACTTTATGGATACTCAAAATTCTTTTTTATTTGTTGTTGATCATTCTTATCTGTGTTTTGCTCGGCAAAGTGTCAAACTGTGAGTATGGCTATTTTCTATTTTTCAATCACGTGACTAAGACTACCCTAGTAACTTAGCATAGAACTGTCATACGATTGTCAGACAACAGTAGCAAAAAATATGCGTACTATCGGTGCTATATGAAATGAAAAATGATTCTATCCCTATACTATCTTTTTTCCTCGGGACGAAAATCTTTATCGGCCAGCTATCGTAATGGAAGCGAAAAACCACTATTGTGGATTCGAACAGGAATCGATAAAAATACAATAGAGTGGTAGATAGTTTAAATTTGATAGACCAGGAATAATCGTCTGACTGTGGAAAAGCCTAGCCCTTTACTATTGGATTTTCGTTGACGTCACAATAATTGGCCGATTGAAAACAATTACACTACGTGCGACGGTTTTGTGTTACTAGGGCATACTCATAAAAGAAGCGTATTTCGACAGGTGACTCCAAGCCAACCGAAGCCCCTCCGACAGAACCGACCCAGCCGACGTCGCCGGTTCCAACGGATCCAACAAAGTCCACGGGCCCGTCAAAGCCGACGCTCCCAACCAAGCCAACAGAACCGACGAAGCCTACGCTTCCAACCAAGCCAACGGAACCGACTAAGCCTTCGGTTCCCTACGGTTCCGACGAAACCGACGGAACCGACTAAGCCTACGGTTCCAACGGTGCCTACGGTTCCGACGAAACCGACGGAACCGACTAAGCCTACGGTTCCAACGGTGCCTACGGTTCCGACGAAACCGACGGAACCGACTAAGCCTACGGTTCCAACGGAGCCTACGGTTCCGACGAAACCGACGGAACCGACGAAACCTACGGTTCCATCAACGCCGACGGATCCGACAAAGCCGACGGTTCCAACGAAGCCAACGGATCCGACCAAAGCGACGGAACCGACGACGGAGCAGACGAAGTCGTCGGAAGATCCAACAAAACCAACCAATCCGACGCCGACGCCGACGGCTCCCCCACAGTTGATGTCGATAGTGCAAAGCGATCAAATGGGTGCGGACGCAGAGTCTAAGCTCCGCAGGCCCCGGCACGTGCGCATGCGCAGAGGAGTGGCTTAGGTGTCATACACTGCTGTACACTACTTGAGCGGAAAAGTAACGAACTTATTTTTTTTAGCGGGGTTCTTTATTTTATCAATCAATTAACTATGTGTAAAGTCACCGTCCGATATAGCACGAAAAGACACGGGGAATATAGGTACGCCCGCATACTGTACTACTGATAATTCCTTGCGGAGGATTAGGCTGCTTTGCAAGCCTACGAAGGGATTTCTTCGTAATTGCACACGATTTCCTTCGTGTGTTACACAGGAAATAGTTTACAATTGCTTCGCAATTTATAAAGTAGGCACAATCGTTTGTAAGGACTGTACTGTGTAAGTTTGATACAAAAAACTTGTCTTTGTTCTAACGTACAAAAGATTTGGGACCTTGGTAATCCAAATAATTTCTTTTGTATTACCGTTGTATGTATGACATATCATTTATGAACTAAGACATATAAATCAAATTATATTTGCAAATATTTCCATTAGTTTAAGTAAATTTACGTGCGACCCAGAAAATGTTAAAACCAGTTTCGCTGCTACTGTCACATATCCTTCGCCACGTCTCATTTTCCTCGACTGACAATTTTTATTTTTAAGTAATAATAATAAAGTATTTTCGGTATACGTTTGCTGCTCAGAGTTAATCACTCTCCCTATATCTTCCCTCTCGTTTTCTCCGATTTAAAATAAATCGGCGCGGGCTTCGTCGGCCTTCGAGACGGCGGCGGCGGCGGGTTCCATTCCCACTCACAGCGGAGCGGCGGGGCAGGCCGACGGCTTCCTGCGATTTGCTGTGGGCGACTGGGCGCCGCTCATTACTCTCACTTCTTCTCTCCTCGGGGCGGCGCGGAGGGCGGGAGGGGCGAGAGCTAATGGCGGAGGAGGAGGAAGACGAAGCGCGGCGGGAAAGAGTTCCGTGCGGC
>NW_026267311.1:369721-370509 GCF_000697945.3 Frankliniella occidentalis | reverse complement strand
AATTACTCCATAGTCGGGAAAATAAAACCCTGACATTCTGAGTGGTCGACCCGGCGCGGATGAGCCCCAGAGGGGTCGAGGGGTCGCAACCACAACTTGTCGTGGCCATACGTGCGGTCACGTGCGACTCAACGTGCTAAAGTCGGCGTCGATGACACACGCGGCGCCAGTCGGACTGCTGCGCCCCGGCGGCGGGCCCCGCGCTCGTCTCCGCAATGATTACGCGCTCTTACAGCGGCGGACCGTCGCGCGGCGGCGGCCTGGGGCGGGGACTCAATTATAATTCAACGCCCTCGACAAACACAGACACGCGCGCGCGCGCTCGCACGCACGCACAGCTACGCACGCGCACGCTCGCACTCCCCGCACGCACACAGTGGCATGCGGGCACAGTGGCGCAGAGCAGAGCCCCGGCGACGTGCCTGGGCACACAACGGGTGGGAACCTCTTAGCGCGTAAGCACAGTATCGCTCCCCGGCCCGCCCCGGCCCGCCCCGGCCCGCCCCGGCCCGGCCCCGCTCCCGCAGAGCACTATACAGTCGTCCGCTGGTGGAATTTTCTAATCCCCAAAGCAAACTGGGAGTCCTGGCGGCGGCCGGGCTGGGCCTCGGGCCGGGCGCCTGGCGGCTGATGGGCTTGGGGTCATATGATGGTGGGTATGAGGGGGGGGGGGGTCCTCACTCTCACCCACTCTCCAGAAAGGGTTGCCCGGATTAGGGCGATCAAAATTTAATGGCAGGGGGCCTGGGCTACCGCTCGCCCGGTCCCGCCAAGGCAGAGGCACCCGA
>NW_026267311.1:361609-368951 GCF_000697945.3 Frankliniella occidentalis | reverse complement strand
GAGAGAGAGAGAGAGAGAGAGAGAGAGAGAGAGAGAGAGATGCTCGCGCGCCACTCCCGTGTCCAAATACGCATTTCCATCGCTTAATTTCCCGGCGCTACGCTGCTGCTGAGCGGCCGCGGCGTTCGCGCGCTGGCTCCACGCTGAGGCTGAGGCTGCGGCAGCACTGCGGCAGCACGCGCCTCACTCACACGCGAAGTGGTTCCATGTTTGCGTACCCACTCGGTGGACTCGAAGCCCTTCCCTCCCCGCTCCCCCCTCCGCACTCCCATCACTCTTTCTCTCCCGACGGATGGCTCTGCGGCCCTCTGAATGGTTTTCGGACACCAATCACGCGGTGCTCCAGCCGCACTGTAAAGGAGAGAGTCACCTTTTTTGCCCGAATAGAGCGACGTATGTTTTCATCGCTGTAATCGAGCAATGTTTGCAAAAGTCACTCAAAATTAGTGACATTTGGAACTGAAAACGTCGCAAATGTGACTCTAAACGAGCGACTTTCCAAAATGTCACTCCCCCAGGAGTCACCAAATTTGATGGAAAATGTCGCTCTCCCAAGAGCAACTTAAGTCACTCCCCAACTTTCAGTGCGAGGCTCCAGCAGCGCCCGCACAGCACTTCTGTAAAAGTTCAAACCGATTCAAACGTAGAACAATTTTTCTCTGTTTTTCCATGATTTGGCTCAGGTTCTGTTTTTTTCTGATTTATTTTGGGGTGTGTGCACTGATTATTTTCTTTTTGAGTCAAGTACCTCTCGCGGCTCCACTGCTGTCCGCGCCGCACTATGCCGCTTCTCCTCTGTCTCGTCATATTTTATTCGCTTTGTCCAATAATGTCGTCGAATGTCGTATCGCGGAACAGATTTCTGGTAGAGCGGCGGTGTGGCGCCATCCGCTATGCATTCCCCTCGATTCCCCCGCCCTCCCCCCTCTCCCCCGTTTTATTTCGAAATAAAATCGTCGCGGAAAATCTCGGGGCAGCAACCAGTGTTGGGGCGCCTTCGAGTGTCGCGGCGGGGGCGGGAACACACCCGTTATTGCGAGGCGTGGCGTGGCGTGGCGTGGCGTGGCGTGGCGTGGCGTGGCGTGGCGTGGCGTGGCGTGGCGTGGCGTGGCGTGGCGTGGCGTGGCGTGGCGGGCCTGAGCGTCGCGCCGAGCACACGAGGGTAATTAAAAAAAACGGCACACCGACTTCCTGCGCCAATTACCCCGTCTTTTTCCCTTTTTCTTCACTTATCAGTCGAAATAATAAGATATTTTTTTTCGTGTTCTTTTTTTTTTCGCCCCTTCGACTTAATTAAAGTGTGTTCTGCAGCGAGCTTTTCTCTTCGCGTCCCCTGTATTCTTTCCCCCTTCTTTTCCGGCGTTTGTTTAACCGTTTTCGCTCAGCGCATGCAGAGAGGTGAGAGAGACAGGGCAGAGAAGGCGAGGGAAATTCTTTTATGAATTACTCCATAGTCGGGAAAATAAAACCCTGACGGAAACGAGCGCTCTATCGGTGCTTTTAGCCGCCAGTCATTTGCGCAATGTGCCTACGGCCACCGGTCGCCGCGAGTTTACACTGATGAATAAAGTGTTCAACTGACGTGCACATGCAAGTGCTCAACACAATGTTCCACACCTTCAATTGTTTGACTGGATATTTGAATACTTCAAAGAGTTCAACAACAGTAAATTTGAACACTTGAAAGTGTCCAAAGGTTCATGCCCAACCCTGGTGTTGAACACTTCCAAGTGTGCAACTTTTCTGTTAAACACTTGATAGTATTCAATTATCCAGTCAAACACTTAAAAGCGTTCAACAGAGTGTTGAGCACTTGCATGTGCTCGCCAGTTGAACACTTTATTTTTCAGTGTATGTTATTTTTTTTACCGTGACAAGAAGACGGCACCTTGAAACGAAACGCAACACTCGCCACTACACTACTTCGAGGGGGAAATCACTTAGAAAAAAAGCGTACGAGTTATTTCCTAATTCGCATATTTCGCCAGTATTTCGGCCATTTCGCAGGTATTTCGAACATTTCGATTCCAATTCGGCTACTTCTGCCATTTCGCATGCATTTCGGCAGTATTTCGTCCATTTCGCATCCATTTCGGGTCTATTTCGCATATTTCACAGCGATTTCAGGTATTTCACAACTATTTCGTGTATTTCACAACTATTTCGGCTATTTCGCAACTATTTCGGCTATTTCGCAACTATTTCGGCTATTTCACAACTATTTCGGCTATTTCACAACTATTTCGGGTTATTTCAGCACTATTTCGGGTTATTTCGGCGTAATTTCGGGTTATTTCGGCACTGTTTCGGGTATGTCTCGTGATATTTAGAGGCTTTTATCACAGATATGACTCTGTTTTGCCTACACTGGTGGAAGAGACTTTCGCAAAGTTCTCTACGTCGTAGCATTGCTCAACCACCAGTTGCACGCCGTGCCATGGTGTGGCGTGCTGATGGCAGACGCGGAAGAAGCTTGACCGTCACCACAAACTTCTGCAGATGGGGGAGTCTCCCAGCGTCGGCCTCGTCGCCCTCGTCGGCGTGCGCGCCCTGCAACCGCGCAGGACGGGCGCGAGCACAGACCCCAACTGCCAACTCCCAGAGGGACACGGTGCAGCCCACCATAGAGCACCTCGTGGAGCACGGCCCGCCCTCTGCCTGCACGCCCCGGGCCGGGCGCGAGGACGGGCAGCTACACCGAGTTCATGAAGGGGACAAGCCGCACCTCCCAAACTCTCCTTCCTCTCTCTCCTCTCACAAAAAGCACGAGTCTTTTGGCAGCCGGTAGCAACTCCCTACGGCCGGGCTGACACACTGTCTCGGCCGCGCCGCTGGGCCGGGGCGCCGGCGGCGGCGCGCGCTGCAGCTACCTTTTCTATTTGTCGTATCTTCTGTGCCAAACCTCCTAACAACAAGCGCCTTACGGCGCAAGAAAGGGAAAGGAACAAGGAATCTAAGGATGTAAATGAAAGTCACCGAATCGAACCGGAAACATATTTAAATGCGAGTGAACGCGACCTACGGGGTCCGGAGACGTGACAGGGCATCCTATTTTCATTTTTTTTCGAGGTTAAAAACGCTTGGAATCAGCTGACAACCCGTGAATCAAATGTTCTACAGATTATGCCGAATCGGAAAAGCAGGGTACGATTTTTCGTTACTCACCTCGAAAAGAGAGAATGCGATAAACTTGAAATGGATAAGATGGCCGCCGGAGCGTCCTCTGTTTCCAGGTCGGAAAATAAAATATTTCTGTTCTGTCAGCGGTCTGACGTATTGGTCTACGCCAAGCTTTGATTCTTGCAGATTCCAAAACAGTTTTCACATTTGCAAAATGTTGAAGGATTGCTGAGATCTCGATGGATCCAATTTGCAATGCACGGACCAGCCCGGGAGCACCATATTTCGCAGAAACTTGTCACTCGGGAAATATTGTACGTACGGACTTCAAACATGCCGTAATGTTTCTGAGACATTCGCACTTCTTCTTTTATCACTTTTGACACCAGAAATGAGTTTACAATGATTAAATTCGCGATAATTCGTCGTGCAACCCGAACTTTCTGACCGCTGGATTTTCCATACCTTCAGGGCCGGTTGACGAGGCGCCCGACGAAATGCTCCATGGTGGGCTGCACCGTGTCTCTTGTCCCTCCCTAGGAGTTGGCAGTTGGGGTCTGTGCTCGCGCCCGTCCTGCGCGGTTGCAGGGCCTGCAGGTCAGGCCGACGAGGGCGACGAGGCCGACGGTGGACGGTGGGAGACTCCCCATCTGCAGTTTGTGGTGACGGTCACGCGCAAAAGGGATCGACGCGTCCCCCAGAGGGGTCGCACCTGCAGTGTGGTCGACAGCCCATCGTAGTTATTTCGCCGTCATTACGCCGTTATTTCGCTGCTATTTCGGCTAATTCGCTGCTATTTCCGTAGTATTTCGGCTATTTCGCCACCATTTCGCCATCATTTCGACTATTTCGTACCTATTTCGGCTATTTCGCGACTATTTCGGGACTATTTCGGCCTATTTCGCGACTATTTCGCCTATTGCGAAATTAATTCGCCAATGAGTGTACGAACTATTTCGCAAGTGATTTCCCCCTCGCACTACTTTTCTTTGTCTCGCTCCATCTCATGCCAAACACACACACACTGTGCACGAGACTCTGTTTCCCCGCGCGGCTCAGGTTCCTCGAGTCCTGGATAGCGGCGCGAACGCGGACGCGATTCGCGGCTCAAAAAAAAATAAAAAGAATAAAAAAAAATGAAATAAAATGCTGAAAAGTATGGTGGCGGGCGGTGGGCGCTGCACTATACCACCAGCAGCAGAGCATCCTCCAACAAGTTTGGGACGGCGAACGCTCGGCGGGCGCTTCGAGCTGAGCGGAGCTGAGCGGAGCTGAGCGGAGCTGAGCAGGTCTTTAGGGCCGAGGCGTTGGCGCGCAGCCGCGCACGGCGTAACTCCATTACTTTCCTCATTAAAGAGTCTCCGCGCCCACACACGCACACACACATGCACACACGCACAAACACACACCTACACACACACACACACACACACACACACACACACACGCACGTAGGAGGAGGTGGCGCCCGGTGGCACCACAGCCAACCTCACAAATAATCTAGCGAAAGGCGGTCCCCGCTGCCGCCGAGGCTGTGCAGTAGTCCCCCCCCCTCTCTCTCTCTCTCTCCGCCACCACAGAGTTGTTGTTGTCAAGAGCCGGGGGGAAATTATTTTCACAAATTTCCTCGGCGCGCGCGCGCGGGCGTCTGTGTATTGTACCCGGCGACGAGGATGTTAGCAGTTAGTTTTATGAGCGGGACACGGCGGCTGGAGAAAGGGGTGGGGCGGCGAGGGGCGGGAAGCTGCGGTGGAGGCGGGGGGCGCGGCGAGCCGCCCGGAGAGTCCCCCCCGCAGCTCTGATTGAGCCGTATAGCGGCGCTGGAGAATCTCTTTTCCCCAATACGCTCGACGCCTTGTAAGGAATGCCAACACTCGGTCCACAACTTTGTCCGCGCCGAACGCACATATATCGGAATGCGAGCGCGGGGTCCCACATTACCATTACAATCTCTCCCCCCCCCCCTGTCCTCACTGGAACCCCTGCCCCCTCCCTCTCTTCCTCAGCCGAACGCCGAACGCCTACACCCCCACCTCCTCCCCGTAGGTTCATCTCGCAAATTGGAGTTCAAAGTTTTATTTGTTACCACTGCCACAGTGTCGCCATTTGCTTTCACCTCCCTCTCTCGCTTGGGACGGGGGAAGAGAGAGAGAGAGACAGAGAGGTGAGGGGGGGGGGAGTCGGTGTCACTCCCAACTTGGCTGACGCTATTTCACACTGCACCCCTTGCCTTCCCTCCCCCCCAGAATGACGCTCGCTGGTGTCCCTGTCCGCGCGATCAACGCCAGTCGCCAATCTCCTTCTATCGTCGCTCGTTGACTCTTCTCCGTCGCCGCCGCCGCGATGTCCGCTGCGCCGTTAAAGGCCGGTAATCCCAGACCGCCGCCCTCGGAGCTGCTGAAGGCAGTAGTCGTCATCTCCATCGCCGCCGTCGTCGCTTTCGTGCAAAGCAGGCGGGGGAGGGGGGGGGGTTGTTTTGGGGGCCCCGGCCACGGCGTGCGGGCGCCACGGGCTCGGGGCCGTTTCGGCCTGCTTCGTGACTTTGGAGCCCACGCCACGCCTGCCTCTCCACGACCAACTCCTTGCTCTCGGCGTCGAGTGTGAGCGCTCTCCGCCACCTATGCCTCCCCGCCCCCGGCCCGCCCCCATGTGCAGCTGTTGCTGACAGTCCCGCCCCGCCCGATGCTGCCCTGGTGTCGCGGCGGCCGGGCGGGTCGCGGCGCGCGAGATTTATTTCTCGATACACCGAACGACACATCGGCCGCCCGTTCATGAAGATACCGATCAATATCAGCAGGCAGCGACGCCGCCGCCGCCCGACATGACAGAAATACATTTCACTCGCTCGCGTCTTTCGCCCCCCCCCGCCTCCGGCTCTTATTTATGGTCCTGCTGCTACTGGCCCCGCCCCGCCCCGCCCCGCTATGCCCCGGGACGCTCCGCCACAGGCCCCCTCACCTCACACGTTAATGATAATAACGCTGTTATCCCGCACCCAGGTCGCTGCCGTGTAGGTCACCTCATCGGTACCGGCCGTCCCGACCCGACACCTGGTGCAGGCCCTGCGCGGCCTGCAGTGCGAGCGCGTGGGTCGACCCGAACCGCCCGGCCCACGCGACTCAAATAACATTCTAGTCGCCTTTCCCGTTTACACTGGTCCGTGTCCCCGCTTCGCCGCAAATCCCCCCCTTTCCTTTTCTGGTCTGCCCTTCAATCCCGACCAGTGACGCCACTCACCCCTCTCCCGCAACCCCCCCTCCTTACCTCCCCCGTGTGTTCTTATTTGTCGCTCATGATGAATTCCAGACGTGACTTTGTCAGATGAGGTTATTTTGGACAGACGTCACTTTTGGCTTTCCCCCCCACTACTTCCCTCTCACACACTGGGTTGGGACGTGTACTGCCTTCGTGGGAAAGCGAGGCACGCCGTGAAACAGCGAAGCGACAGCGCCTCTCCCCCACCCTCCCCATGTCCCCTCCACGCAACCGCTCGACGATACGTTGGCGATATGTCCACCCAATGCCCAAATGCGCACCAGTGGCCCGATCCCGGTTACGCCACGTCATTAGAGGGGGAGGGTGTGTGTGTGTGTGGGGGGGGTGTGCAAATAACATAATTCGCACCCCTTTGCTGTGGGTACTTCCCTACACTGTAAATCAAGCAGGGTGTCCAGCAACTGTGCGCCTGAAGTCGCACAAGAAGTTTTAGTGTCGTGTTTAACTCCAATCCACGGAGTCCAATCGCATAGCTGCTGGACACCCTAGTTTTGCAATAAGTTTTCGAATAAGTCGATACATAAGGGGCCGTATGAAGGAGTAACCGGAAAGCACGACCCTCACTGGAAGCCGTTTTGTGTGATTAGGCCAGTCAAAACAAAAGAGTGAACCGGCAGAGTCCGTGCGCGCAGCGAGCAGAAAAGCACCTTGTCATTTTTCAATAAAGTTGCTCTCCGAGCCGCACCCGTAGCCCGTCCCCACTTTCGTTCCCACTCAGGACAGCTGCGTTCCTCCCGCTAACCTCCGCGTGCCGACAGCCGCACCCCTCGCACCGCCCCTCCCGTCTTTCATCACACAGTCTTTCGAAAACCCCCTCGCGGCTCAAGATATGTATTCGTAACTCGGGGAAGTGACAGCGATCCCGGCGCTCTCAAGTTGGTGTTTCAAGGACTTAAAGCGTCAGAATAGGTCATTCGTCAAACATTGACGGGGCTGTGAGGGGGAG
>NW_026267311.1:359219-361491 GCF_000697945.3 Frankliniella occidentalis | reverse complement strand
AGAGAGAGAGAGAGAGAGAGAGAGAGAGAGAGAGAGACGGAGAGAGAGAGAGAGAGGCGTGGAAATCGTCAGGTGTGCCCCGAGAGATTATTATTAGCCGTCTGGAGATGCCGCGGGGGCCGCGTGGTCCTCGAGGCCCTCGGGGTCGCGCGCTCCTCCGCGAGGGCAGTGCTTAAAATTATCCGTCGCAATCGACATCGCGATGCCGACGCCACGCACGTCTTAATGTCCTTGTCAAGGCACTGCGAACCCTTATCGAACACACCCCTGAAAGTCACGACTCGTTAGCAAGCATCTACTTCGCTTTTCCAGCGCCACAGAGGTTTGATCGTTGAGCCGAACTGTTGCGGCAGTGGTTTCCAGTGGTTTCCGGCCACTCCACTCTCAATTACGGGTCCGAGCGCCGGTTAGTCTCGGTGGCAGGTATGCTTATGTAAAAACAAAACGGCCTCCATTATTTATGACGTGTCAGCGTCTGTCACCGTCCCGAGATAATGTCCTGGCGGAACTGCGTCTTGCAAGCGTCCCGCTGACAGGCAATTCTCGTCTCGGAGAGCAGGGGAATAAATTTGGGCTTGCGAAAGGGAGGAAGGACCAAGATAGCCTGGCTCGGCCAGCCCTATCCAATTCTTCCTTTTTTTTTGTACCCACTCTCTCGCCAAGCAGAGAGCAGCACGTCTAAACTTTGTATTTTACTCAACTGTTTCTCTATTAATTCCATCTCTTTTGCATCACTATAGTTTCAATCCGCTGCTATCGTTAGATCGAGCGCCCTGAAATCGGCCTGAAATAGGCCGTCGTGACTATCAAGTTGATATCGCACATGCTCATGTGGGAGCAGTTCGAGGCATACAAGTGTGCTGCCCGCGCGACCTGAGGGCTCCCGGCTGGTGGTCACCGGGCAGTCAGCGCCATGCCAGTGTCAGTCAGACACCGACTTTCCAGCCATGCATCATAGTAAGTGATGAACACTCTTAACCTATCGGTCCTTTGTCCGTTACGAACGCCTTGGCGACAAGCACCACGTCATAAACTCGGTCCTACCCTCTTTGCTTTCATTTCTAGAGGTATTCAACAAAGGTGTAGATGTGATTGCGCCAAGGACTCGGTGTCAGAAGTCGTTCCACGGAATAATTTCCTACACGATTGTGGTGCCCGCCGATACCTACGGTCGCGACAACCCAAGATAGCGGCATGGCGTGCTGATAACCTTCAGGCGTAACCCTGACGCGAAAGGATGGACTCGACTAATCAATATTATCTAAGCCAGGATAGCCCCGAAGAGATAAGCAAACGCAGAGCCGCTTCTTTTTCCGCTCCGTTTCCTACACTCTTCTGTAAAGGGAGTAAAACCGTAAAACTCGACCGACTGTTTCCGCGCGGCGCGTGGCCGAGCCTCTGTTATGGCGTGTGAGCAAAGGGGGGGGGGGGGGGGAGTGGGGGCTTTGCACCGCTGATGGAATACCTCGCCATAAAATGACTTCCAGTGCGGCGCCTGCCTGCCGCCCCTGCCGGCCGGACAGCCGGACCGCGGCCAAGTCGACTAAACCCCCCGGCCCCCGGCAGCCAGATGGAATCAGTCCCTGTGATTGGGGCGGCTTTAACCCTCCGCAGCCGCCGTTGCTGCCTTTGGCCGTTGCCTCCGTTGCCGCCGTTGCCGCCGTTGTCGCTGTTGCCATTCTCTGTTTGCGCCGTTTTTGGGATTAGCCTGTTTGCGGGAGTCCGGCGGCGGCCGCGGTGGTCGGAGAGCCCCGAGCACCTTTCCGCCGCTGCTGCTGGGCGAGCCAACCTCCAGGGCTGACCTCCAGGAGGAGGGCCCGGCCAGAGCATCAGTGGGGGCCGTATAGAGTCGCGGTGAAAGGGGAGGGTACGGAGGGAGACAGAAAAGTGTGGGGGCAGGGAGAGAGAGAGAGAGAACGAGGAGAACTGGCGGCGAGGGGCGGCCGCATCGCCCTGGGGATTGGACGGCTGGGCTTCTCTGCTCTGCGTCAATCCCCTCTTAATTGATTTTTCAGAGATAGAGAATTATCGTGGAGGCGCCGGCTAAGATGGTGGCTTGCTCTGGACGTCGAGAGAGGGCCGGAGGTGTGTTCCCCTCACTCTCTGTCTCTCTCACTCTCTCTCTTCTCCCCCATCCTGTCGGTCCTGACCCCGTGGCCTGTGCAGTGGCTCACCCAGTGGCCTGTCCCCAAAGGGGGCCGCGGCCCCGGCCCCGGCCCTGCGAGCAGGTCGAGCGGGTGCAGCCGGCTGGAGCTGCTGCTCGCCCCCCCCC
>NW_026267311.1:358764-359140 GCF_000697945.3 Frankliniella occidentalis | reverse complement strand
CTTTGGCACATATCGGGTGAGCCGCGCGGATAAGCCCGGCGCGCGGAGGAGGTCGAGAGTCAATTAAATACAGGAACGGGAATAATAATAAACACCCGATATGCAAGCAATAATTTGCTCTCCTCTCAAATTAAGACGCGGCCCCTTTCGGCTTGCAGACGCCAACACTAGACACTGACTGCAAACCGCGTGGATCCGCATAACGTCAGCCCGGGGGGGGGGGGTCATGTCGGTTTACCCCGCTGCCCTGACCCCTCCCCTCCTCGCTCGCACCCCCTAGCTCACCGCACCGCGCCGCTCCCCACCACTGATTTGTTTCGAGTGCATTCTCCGACGCAATAAAACGCACCGCGAGGGTTGCGTGTGGGGGGGGGAC
>NW_026267311.1:353721-358714 GCF_000697945.3 Frankliniella occidentalis | reverse complement strand
CACAGCGGGGGGCGCCGAGCGCGCGCGGAGACAGCCAAGGTGTTTTGCATGACATACGACGCCGTTTGTTGGTTCCGTTCGCTCGCCTCGCGACGCCGCCCCCTCCCTTACCCTCTGCGTCGCCACGCTCGCTTGCCGAGGGAATCCGAACATACACAAGAACACGCGGCACGACAAAAGGCTTGCGCCCTTATAGAGTCGAATGTCCCGCCACCTCTACAGCCGCGCACGTGCGAGCGCACAGCCGGGGGTGGAGGGAGGGAGGGGCGCTCTTGTTCCTGCCGGCCCGGCCCCCCCGGCCCACCGAGCCGCCCCGAACACAACGACGCGCACACAAACAACGCGAAATAGGGTTCAAGAGTGGCGAGCGAAATGGCAGCCAGTACACTGGGGCGCGGGCGGCGGCGGCGCCCCTCGCCTCCCAGCTCGCAGCACACCGGCACACCAGCACACCAGCACACCGAATGGGACTGGAAACCGGAAATCAAAAAGAACATCACGATTTGCTGTTAACCATGGTTAACATCAAAATAAGTGAGTTTTGTTCTCTTCCTCTGACCTCTCCCTCAGCCTCATCAATGCGCCAAAAATGCGTCTTCGAAGGCGCGGCTCTGCTACCTGGGCCTTTTTTTTTTTTTTTTTGCGGTTGTCCGCTACCCTGTGCCTTCTTGTCGACCTCCTCGCTCCAGAGAGAGTGAGAAGGTCCCCGCGCAAACACATCGCGGTCTTCCTCATCATTCGACAGAACTAACGACCCTTTGCCTCCCTCCCTACCCGTTCCCATGAGCGTTGGAGGGGCTCCCTCCTTACCCGCCGCCCCTATCCCCATGTTTATCTCTACCCCCTCCAGCCCGCCACCCCTGGCCTGCCTGCCCTGCCCGGCCTCATAAACTGCAACATTCGTCATTTTTTTCACGTCCCGAAAGTTTTCGGTCGCCGACAGACAGCGGCGGGGCTGCGCCGACCCCCTGCAATCAGCCGAGTGTATTCATATCAGCGAAAAGTTTTGGCAGCCGAGGAGGGGAAGAGAGTGTGTGGAGTGATGTACAAACACCACTTGAGGCGTGGGGCGGGCGGCGTGCGGCCCCTAACCCCTTGAGGCCGCCGCGCCGGCCCCCCTGAGCCAGGCCGGAGTGCGGTGAGCCGCGAGTCACCTGGGATGGAGGCACGACCTCACCCCGGTGTGCCCAAACACGACACGATCTAAACGCACTCGAGAACAACTATATAGTCGTACACATTCCCTACAGTCAGCCCGAGATCAGTCAAGCTAAAGTCTTATACCATACCGTAAACGGGGGCTGACCGTGCGGGACTACGAAGGGGTCTCCGGCAGGTACCCTGCAGCTGTCTGCGGCGGCGGCAGCGGTCAGCCCGCCAGCAGCGCCGTTCATTAAGAAAATTAATTATTCCTGTGTACCTGTCACCCCTCCTCGCCACCTCACCCCCCCCCCCTTTCGGCACGCTCTGCTCTACACCCTAGAATTCCGTCTGTCTTCTTGTCTTTACCGGAACTGGGACACAATTATTTCAGAGGAAATTCGAGGCACTCTCCTCCCCCCCCCTCCCTCTCCCACTCGTTTCTTTTTAATGAAAGCCAACACACCTCACTCCCGTTTGTTGCGTACTACTTCTGTTCAGTTGCGAGCGACAGGAATAGAACACTGCCACTCCAGGATCCCCACACGCTCCCAGGGGAGGTGCGAGGAGGGTGACACAATCGCCATCTGTGACTCTGAATTGAACTGCGCTTGGCGATCACTTCCTATTATTTGCGGTTTTTGTCACAATTTCCTTAAAACAGTGAGTGCACATTGTGTGGTGTGGTCACGCTCCCATCATGTTGAATTATAGGCACCGAAAATGGCCAGTACTCAACCCGTTAAAGATGCAACAATAACCAAGTCACTGACGGAGACGCCCCTTGCCGACACTAACCGGCTCTAACCGGCCGTATCGGACGAACATCATGGGACACCGGGCATGCAGCATTGGATGCCGAGCTCAGCGCCTCTACCGGTATATAAAAGCGCATTGCGATAACAAAAGTGCATTTCCGCATGGGGACTTGACTGATCAAGACTTTCCCTACCAGGCCTAAGGCAACGGCGAGATCAAGATGGGAGACGATAGACTGCAGCGTGCCCGTGAGTCTGCTTTCAGAACTAAGAAATCCGCACCTGGAAAAAAGATTAGTTGTTAGAGCGAATACATTGTCTTACTGAAATTTTAGTACTTTTAGGCTGAAGATTTTTTAAAATAGACCGCGGGTAGCTGAAAATGCGCGTATGAAAATGCATTGAAATGCATTAAAATTAAAAAGTGACGCAGTAGCAGTCGTTCTGGGTGTCTGAATTCAAGCAGAGAACAGGTTACCATGTAAATGTTGCCGCCTTTGGTTCACTCTCATCCTGTTACTGATTTTTTTCACCTTTTGTCAGTATTCCTGCTGCGCAAAAACCTTTATAAGCCACTGACAACTGCTTTCATCAGTAATACAAAACAATTTCTTTTATAATTACTGACAGTTTTTACTTTTATCAGTGAGCTACTTACAACGATATCCAGAATAAGTAACAACACTGTGAAAAATTGTCGTAAGTTTACAGGAAAATTTTCCATGATGTGAGTCCGTAAAATTACAACTTGAAATTGTAAAATTACAATCGCCTCCTATCGACTTGGAATTGATCGAGGAGCAAAAGTGGTCCGCCGTAAATTTACAACATTATTTTTTAATTCAAAATTACAAGAAAAGTCGTAATTTTACGAGGAAATTTTTCACAGTGAAATTAGTCAGTAATCCTGCTGCATAAAAACCTTTATAAGCTACTAATAAATAAATCAGTACAGGTCTGAGAGTGTTGGGATCGGACCATCCTGAGGCTGGCAGGGGTCCGTAACTTAACGCATTTTTACAGTTATGCGTTAGTAACGTAAATACTAAGCACGGGGAAAAAAGATTTGCGCGCGAACAATACCTACTGAAATTTCAGATATTTTTTACAGTGAATTCTTCATCTAGTGACAAGGGACTTCCTCGTTTTGGTCTGAGTGTCTCTTAGACGAAATAATATTGTGTTATCTCTCTCTTTCTAGGCGAACGGGATGAAGGTAATTCCCGGGTAAAACGGGTAGGCAAACCCGCAACACTTGGGTGTATTACAGACGGCACACCCACTCGCCTCCCTACCAGTTACAACACTTTTACAGCCGCGGCATTAGATCTGCATCACACGCATTAAATGTGTATATTTTAAGGACTTGTAGTATGAGCTTTTAGAGCTTTTATTTCTTTTTGATAAGTATTACCACACGGGCCCTAATGGGGTCAGTGCACCGTCAAATTGCAGTTTTTCGGATCCACCTTCCTTTTATCGACCTATTAAAGATATAAAACATATTTAGATGGGACTTATGCTTATTTCAATTGAAAGACACATTTGTGCTATATTTCAGCAAATAACACAGGTGCAAAGATTTTCAAAGATTCAGTTCATGGTGTTATGAAATTTCCGAAACTGGTAGTAAAATTCATTGCTACTAAAGAATTTCAAAGGCTGAGCAACATAAAACAGCTTTCGACTCTCTATATGGTCTTTCCTGCGGCAGCTCACAACCGCTTCGAGCACAGTCTAGGGTAAGTATTGGATTATTCTTATGAAAATGAGAATGTTGTCCTATCAAATCTAGTTGCTGTTTTTTTTTCAAGTGTGTGTCACTTGGCAGGAGAACTTCTCACTCACCTTCAACAAAATTCACCCGGCGTTTGGAACTGGATTTTTGATTCAGAATCTGAGTTAGTATTAAACGCCAAGTAATGTTTCTTCTGTATTATCTCTGTTTATTGATCTTTTTATTTTAAGAGGGGAAAGAGTGAAACTTGCCGTGCAACTAGCAGGCCTCCTTCACGATCTTGGCCACGGGCCATTTTCTCATACATGGGAAAAATTTGTTCATTCCCGTGGAGAAAAGTGGGATGTAAGTATAAGGTGTTTGATTGTTATATACGGATGAGTATACCCCTAGAGCTAGGTCGGACCCGAGCTAGCTCCGTTTAGTCGGGGCTAGTCGGAGTTCTACTCCCCTCGCCCTCGCCCCCACTCCCGCCCTGTCAACAGGGAGGGGAGAAGCGTGGGGAATGGAACCCTGAGTAGCCTGACTAATCAGAGCTAGCTGAGTACCTTGGTGCAGACAGGCTAGCTGCGGACTGTGATAGCCTTGAAATTATTCTTTGAAAACTAGCATGAAGACTCAGCAGGTGACCTCCTCGATCTAATTATATGGGGAGACAGCAATAAGACGCAACTAACAGAAGTTGGTGAAGCATTCGAAAAGGAGTTCCTGGACGTGGACAAGTATCTCCAGTTGATAAAACACTTAATAGAAGGAAAACGGGGATTAGACCTCGTCAATAAAGATTATGGCCTAGAGAAGAAAAGAGCCTTCATTTACCAGGTAAAGTTAGAAGATGCCGGAGGAACTATTGATGAAAATGTAACTAATTAATTTTATCTTCTGCAGGTTGTGGCAAATAAAGTTAATGATGTAGATGTTGATAAATTTGACTACTTTTTAAGGGATGCGCAGCATCTCAACATGGGCATTGCGTTTGACTACCAGAGGTTGATGAACCATTGTAGAATTGAGATTAAGAATGATACCACAAGCTTCATAGCTTTTAGGGATTGTGAAGCGTATAATTTACAGGCGTTATTCAGAACCAGGGCTGACATACACATTCGTGCATGTCAG
Source organism: Frankliniella occidentalis (assembly GCF_000697945.3). Classification (NCBI taxonomy): domain Eukaryota; kingdom Metazoa; phylum Arthropoda; class Insecta; order Thysanoptera; family Thripidae; genus Frankliniella; species Frankliniella occidentalis. Next base: position 353,959 of record NW_026267311.1, on the reverse strand, counting down.
CATAGAGTTCACGTATGCCTTGAGAAAATGTGAGTTTTCAGTTACCCACCACCCAGTGAGAAATGCAATATCGATACGATATCGTTTCGACATCGCATGTCGAAATGTATCGAAATCAGGTTCTTCGAATAAATCGATTTTCCCTTGACAGGCTTATTGATGCAATGACATTGGCTGACAAGAGCGACTTTAAAGTTGGGTAAGTTCACAAACAAAAAACCTTCAAAAAGAAAAAATA
>NW_026267311.1:348223-352431 GCF_000697945.3 Frankliniella occidentalis | reverse complement strand
CCCCGCACGCGCTGTGCACCTGAAATATGACGATTACAACTGTAAGGACTGCGGCGCACGCACAGGCCGTGATACACTCCACTCCAGCGCCAGGGAATTGTAATATGGAAATAAAGAACACTTGTTGCGACCCTTCTCATCTGCCTGAGTGGCGGGGCCCGGCCCCCACGGCCCCGGCTAACGGGAGAGAGGCCTGAAGCAGTGTTGATTTGCACACGCCGTAATGTTCGCCTTTAGATTTCTTTGTGAAGGAGGCAAGGATCATTCTTCAGAAATACGTTGTGACGGTTCGGGTGTGACTTCCCACATGAGTTGACAGAAGCGGTGCCCGCCCGCCGTCTCGGGGATAGGCCAGCCAGACAGCAGCGGGGTCCGACGGGGTGCCTATCCCCCCAGCGGCGGGCGCGCTACTCAGCCAGCTTATTTCCGTATTTTTGTTCGCTGAGCGGGAGTGTTTTGACAGAGTTGGGTCGGTAGGCGGGCGGACAGGCGGGCGCGGCCACACCCCGGCTGTGTGTGGTCACCCCCTCCACCTCCCCCGCGCTCTTGTCCTGTCCAGCCACTATAAAGCTAATGCCCTCATGAAAGCACACGGACTTATTAATAAACCCTCTCACGCCCCCTTCTCTCCCTCCCTCCACACTCTCACATTCTACTACATACTTTTGGCTTTATTTTTCCTGAAAGTACGAATGGCCTACCGCAATAACACCCCCTCCACTCCACACCCGCACAACTTTTCACATGGCGATTCATTTGCAAAGACTTACAATATGCTAGACGTTGCCGCTTAGGCGCGCGCAGCACAGTGTTGCACGGCACCCGACTGCTCGGCGCTCTCGAGAGCGCTCTCGATCTGCCCTCGTTTGGGTGGAATTGTCGGCCTTACGGCCCGGACAGGACCCGGAGGACAGCACATGGCACTCCGGGGCTCTTGAGAGATACGGGCATCATCGGCAGTATGCGCCCGCCGTCCGGGGCCGGGCCCGGGCAGCAGCCTAGGCTCGGCTCGGCTGTTAAATCCGAGCCATAAACCATGGGAATCAGCGAGATGGTGGCCTGATGGCAGCCTGACAGGGCGCCGGCGCTCGTGGCCCCTCCTGTATGCAGGGCGGTCTAACAGTCCAGAGCCAGGAGTCTCTCTCTCTCCCCCCCCCCCCCCCTCTCTCTCTCGTACCATACGCCACGCACCATATAACCCAGCAGCAAAAAAAAAAAAAAAAACACAATAATTTCAGTGATTACTTTTAACTTTATTTATCTTGGTAGAGCGGCAGAGGTTCGACCTCTTAACCTGAGCCCGGCGTCATTACCCATACCGACTCGACTCGCCTGGTCCTCCCTCGCTCGAGCCTAATTAAGAAGTATTGGTCGGCGGCTAATCTCTTTGCACAAGCGCTCGGGGGGGCTCGTCTTGTCACAAATACCAATACGACTTTTCGTAATTTGCTCGGCCGGCGGGGTCGGCCAGCCCGGGCGGGTCGGATCTCACTCTGTCAGCCGCTGAGCAGCCCCGGCGCCCAGGTTCGTAAATTATACGGCCCTCCGGTGCTCGCCTCTCAGCAGCGTCCCGGTGCGTCTTTACCTGCCTTTTCCATCAATTTATTACGGAATGAGATTAGAAAAAGGCTAGCCTTAATCATGACTTCCTTTGAGGGTAAAAGGTCTTATTCATTTGGGATGATTACTGGAGAGAGGAGGAGGACCGCTGGCCGTGAGGGCGGGCGAGGCATTCCGTCGCCGCTCGCTCAGGGTGGGTACCTCCGCCGGTGCCGCCTGCCGGTGCCGCCTGCCGGTGCAGCCGTGCGGTGCGGCGGGTACCCCAGTCCCGCAGCGCAGTCGGAAATCTCCACCGTCGTCGTCGCAAAACACGAAAACGCGCGCGCGCGACCCCTGTTTTACCCCAACAAAGTTTTATTTGGCACGCGAGGGCCCTCCTTTCCTTAATCCCGTTTCATAACTCGCTGTGTCGGATCCCATTAACGTAAGAGCATTACAAGTGAACGCTAGTGTGTGCGTATGAGGGCGTGCAAGTGATGGGGAGCCCAGGGGCGTACACTGCCGGCAGCAGTGGCTTCCCCATTGTGCAGCCCCATGCCTTGCTCTAGGGTCCACTCGTCCAAAACTCCATTCGTCCACGGGGGAAAAAAAAGATAAGCTATATAGCTATGCAATTTAGATGAATAAGGAATGAGTAATTGTTTAGCTCTCTAGCAAAATATGTGTCCCGGTGAGAAATGAATTTTCTTGAACGGCGATTCGATGTCGATTCGACGTCGAAATAGTTGAATAAACGTCATTTTGTCCCCCAAATCCACATCTTATTTTCGATATTTCGACGTCGATTCCATGTTGAATTCACGTTTCTGTTTCTCACTCTGGGTGCAGCTAAAAATGTACCTAAAAGTAGCTAAACTTAGCTAAATTTTTAGCTACATAGCTTATAAGCTAACTATAGTTATGTTTATGATTTTAGTTATCATTCCTCACTCAGCTATTGGTTTAAGTACACACCATTTTTATACCGTGCCGTTTTCTCTGAAAATTCTCGCGCACGTGGCTATACCGAGTATAGCAGTCCCGGCAACGCCCTTGTAAACACGACCATCGGACACGCGTTCTTGACTCGTAGGGATAAAATAAACGCCCGGAGGCCCCGCCCTGCCCCGCTCCTCCAACCCGTGCCCACCGCCCCCCAGGGGGGCTCCCCCCGGTTCTGTTTGGGGGGCGGGCGAAGCGCGGGCCCATAAATCAGCCATTGCTCTCTGCTAATGACAGCACTCTGCGATATTCAATTTGATATATTTACACATATTTGGCCGATTTGGCTTTCATCCACAGCCTCGTGAGACATGGGCCCGGCTAGTACACTTCGACTGCGCTCGGAAAGAGAAAATCTGTGGGGCCTCCCGCTCCGCTCTCCCGCCGCCGCCCGCCATCATTTTTCAAACAAGAATCACCAAGTTTGTCAACTTTTCTTATCGCGACAAAAACTCCTGCGGTGATGGCTGCGCGGGACGACGGTGGCAACTTTTGCACCTTAAAAAAAGGGACTGTATAGCAACGTGTTTCCTAAATTGACACTTTGTTATTGTTGTATTTTTTTTTCTCCCTCGTTCTCTGTCTCTCCCTCTCTCTCTCTCTCTCTGGGTCAAGGCCAGTCCGAATGCTTTGCTGTCACGTTGTGGAATTCCTCGCCGACCCATTCTCTTGATCCTCGCCGTGTGAGTACTTCTCCATAACAACCTAGAAACTTTTCACCTCCGCACCACCGTTAGTGCTCTGGAGCGGCGGCCGCCTAGACGCAGTGTCTGTCTGGCGGTATGATAAAATCCAGTGGCAGCAGCAGCAGGCCCCTGGACAAGCGGCAGCCACATAGCCACAATCGCCTGACGCTGCCGCGGCAGCCCCTTCGAGTAGCCGCAGCCCCCTGGCGCAGCGGAAGGCCCCTGGAGCAGCAGCAGCGGCAGCAGCACAGCAGCGCCAGCGCGAGCAAGAGTTTTTGTTCCGCTTGTCTCTATTTTGCCCCTTTTCTAACGAAGGCTTGGCGCGCTGCGCGGCGCTACGCCGAGTGCGGCGCAATGTGTACAGTGTGGCGCTGTGAATAGGACCATTCAAAGACGCACTGACCCAGTTACAATCAATCTCAAATCCCCGCCGCCGCGGAGAGGAGCGGGAAAAGGCGCCACGGGGCGCGCGAGGGGCGGAACAGGAACAGGAGGAAGTGGAGGGGGTGGGGGGCGGGAACTCCGCGCCGCTGCCGTGGCCGGGGCGCGCTCCGCACTCCCCTCTTCCTGTCCATCTCTGCCACAAAACAAAAGAGTGGCCGGCCAGCGACTCACGTCCGCCAGCGAGCAAATCTGGCCACGAAATGAAATCTCAATCAAATTTGTTGAGGTTCAGCCAGGATGGAGCGGCCAGCGGAGGGGAGTAAAAGGGCTTACAGTTCGAATGGACCTGGACCAAACTCTCTCTAGCCTTTCTCTTTCTCTCATTCCCTCTGTCTGATTCCCCCCTCCCCCTATTCCTCTCTCCTTCTCCCTCCCCCCTCTATCTCTGTCTCCCTCTCTCCCTGTTCCCACGATAAAGACAAAAGCGAAAGGCCAAAGCCTAGCGCGCGGAGGCATAGTCAAAAAATTGTGCGCAGAGCTACAACAACAAATGGATAACAGTGGTATGCCACTATACTGCAACTTCTCTCCCCCCCC
>NW_026267311.1:338574-347350 GCF_000697945.3 Frankliniella occidentalis | reverse complement strand
GTGGCGGGGCGGGGCGGGGCGTGGCAGGGCGTGTGGCGGGGCGGGGCAGCGCGGGCCTTGCCACACACGCGGCCCACCGCACCGCCGGGATCACCGGGCCGCTTCCGCTCACGTGTCCGGGCGGGGCGGGCAGGCTGTGTTTGCTACTGCAGACTCGGACCGGAGCCACGCCAGGTGAGCGAAAGTAACGTGTCATCAGCGGCTGTGCGAACGAGGACAGCGCGTCGGCGGAGCTCTACACCACGGTGTGTCAACACAGCGTATAAAAGTCGGTTGTCGAACCGGCTTGGAACACGGCAGCAATAGCGACGTTCTTATTTGAAGAAAATGCACTTGATGGCGTGCATGGAATCAGTTTAAAAGGGGCATTTCCATTTCCTGTAAAAGCAAAAAACGCAACAAAAAAAAACAAAACACACATTTTTATTTGTGATGATAAACACTGTTGGTTGTGCAATTTTGCTCAGCTGCATCTTTTATGCAAAAAATTCCCAGCTCTGATGCAAATGATTGATTTTCAAACACCTGGAATTCTTGCGTAGTTTGTAGATCGAATGAGTAGGCTGTGCGTCCTCTTGGTGCCCTTGATTAATAACGCTCCACGAACTCGACTGTTGACTCAATGGGTACTCTCCGCCGCTTGTTCTGCTTAGTCGGCCGGCGTACGTGAGGCGAAGGGAAGAAAGTATCCCCTTCAGCACATTTCGGTACAGCACCGAACGTAATTAAGTTGTCGGATAGCTCCTCTAACAGCTTTTAAGAGAGGCCCACAAGCGGCGCTTATCCCAGCAGTAGGCGAGTGCCGCCGCCGTCCCGCCGGATAAGTGAACCGTGACTCAACGTTGACAGAAAGGTCGCACCCCTCCCCCTTCTGCCTCTCAGTTTCCTTTTCTCCCTTTTTTTGTGGAGAGTAATGTCTCGCTTACTTCTTGAGCGCGGCGGCGCGGGCACCGCCTGCTCGCTGGACGACATAAAACGACTCGCTCCGCCCCCTTCCGCGCCGAGGTCCTGCAGGTCCTGCTGCTGCTGCCTTGGGGGCGCTGTGTCCTGCCCAAGGGTCCTGCCCTCGCGAAAGTGGGCAAAGACGAAGGGTGTGCAAACGGTTCTTTTTGCTGTCACCAATCTCGCTATGCGTCTAAACTGGCTGCAGTGGTCGAAATGGGTGCCTTGGCGCTCAGCCAGTGCGCCCCTCCCTCCCCATCTCCCCCTTGCTCCCCGACTCTCCCTCTCCACCCTCGCTCTTACTGAAGCAGTCCCCAGTCCCCCTGGCGACCTCCCCTCCCATTCTCGCACACAACTATTTTGCATAGGGATCAATTTTCGTTTCTTTTTTTCGTGCTTTTTTCGGGGAGAAGTTATAAGTGTACGCCTTATGCGGAAGAACCTTTCTGAGCGCTTCTGGTAGCTGGCAAACCCCACTTAGAATAATTGAAAGAAAAACCCCCGCATCCGCTTTTTGCACCAATATTTTTCTTCGGGGTAATTTCGACGGAATGGACGCAACATTGTACTCCAGCAGCCTGCGCTATTCGGTTGCCTGTGCATGTCTGTATTTACTGCCGACACATAATCGTACTTCTCGGGCGAACAGAAACTTCCGCGTCCCAAGCGCACGTCGCCTCTACTACTACTGTATTCACACTTTCCGTACCCCCCCCCGTCATCGCAGTCCCACCCCCCTCCCCTACACGCGGCGCCGTGTCGTGTGACAGTCAGCCAGTCGAAGGCGTGAAATTAAAAGCGATAATTGTGAACATGGAAACGCTCTCCCCCTCGGCCGCATTGAGTCCTCCCCGGGCCTATTGTTGCACAATGAGCGCGCTGGAGCCTCATTGTTGTAGAGTCCAATGAGTCCGGCGGCGGCCTGAGGAAGCAGTTGGAAAGTATATTTCCGCCACTCCTCCCCCTCCCCCCCTCCTCGGCTGGCCAACACTCCATTAGGACTGATCCGCGGGGCTGCAGCCGAACGAGCCGACTGCTTTCGCATCGCGCGGCCGACTGGGGCGACAAAGGGCGACGACGCGACGACGCTCTCGGCGGACCGGACCAAACCGGGCTTTCGCAGCTTTCACGATGGACAGAAATGAGTATTGTATAATTATTGTTTAAAAGAGTGCCTCTATCGGGCGGCGCGCGCAGCTACTTGTCCGTGTTTTGTAAAGGAGCCGTCGTTTTGTTGTGACTTAAAAAGAAAAAAAAAAGAAGATGGGAAAAAGCAAGGACAATAAATGTTCCTGTTCTTAAAAGCAATCAGGTGAGAAAACAAGTATAAAATAAAAACAAACAAACAAAAATGTAATTTTGTTCCCTTGCAGAACAACCCAAGACTTTCCTCGATTCAGTTTCCGGTGTGTTCGGTGTTTTTCAGTCGCACTTGCACTCTCGGCCCGGCACATTACTCCCGGGGCGAGTGCGTGCGCCGAGTGAGGTTTTCATTTTACTGGAGTGGGCTGCGCGTAATCTGATTCCACACGTTTCGTGCGGTTGCGTCGGGACGAGTCGCATTATGCTCGTATGAAAAACGTATTGTACGTTTGTTTTGTTTGTATTGTTGTTGTTTGTTCTGTTTTCTTTACTTTTCTTGCCTTGGATTTGTGAATATGTTTGATTATGTTGTTTGCGCCTTTATATTGACACGCTCCTTCGTGTGGATACGTACCGAGTTCACGAAACGCAAGCGTCATTTTCACGCCAGGCGTGATTTTCACGCTTAGGAAGCGACTTTGATCAAGCCGGGCGTGAGAATCACGCTCACGTTTAGCGAACTTTCAATCCACCTTTTCAGAACGCCGTGGAGGTAGGCCACCTTTCAAGCATCCAGTCTCACCTCACACCACCCCCTCCCCGGCTGTGCTCACTCAACCTGAGCCCCCGAAACAGCTGACCGGCCGGCACGCCGTGCTGTCCCTCGTCTTGTCTCCCTGTGGACTCACCCGTGGCTCGTTGCAGAGTTTGAGACAGTTTTTGCACTGTAACCGGTACAACATGACGTCCGCCGCCAATTTTCGTGTGTGATAGAGATACTTTATTAGTCTCAATCATGAGCGGCTAAGCCAATATTTCCACTCCCCCGCAGCCAGTTCGCCCTCAAGATGTGACCCCTAACCTGACAATGACCTAGGCCAAGGGCCTGGGCCTCACCTCCAACTTCCACCATGTGACTTTACTTCCATAGCACCTCTTGTGGTGCTAAATGAAGTCAATGATCTGTGTAATTAATAATGCCTTTGTGTTATGATGGCATCACTTATGTGTTTCTGTGCAGTTTGTGCACTTAAAGTGAATTTGTGTGTGTGAGTGAATTACAAGAATGAAGAAGAATGCATGGTGACATCACAACTTGTTAGGTGAGTCCTTGTACTTTGTATGCACTAACTCTTTTTTCTAGGCCTAGGTTATAACCTATGTATATTTTTGCAAATGTTCTGTATATTTTGTGCAGTGAAGTGGTTGTTCAGGCATGGTCTGGTATGCTGTGTCCACTGCACTGTACTATTTTGGCTTTTGCCTTTCATAGCGTGTCAATGCTTTTAATTTTATTTGACTTTTCACTATTTACCCTTTGGATGAATTTAGACTGATCGCAAATAAATTCTTATGCGGCTGTATTGTTTCATGTTTGCTTCTAAGACTGATTGCAGTTTTTTTCTTGTCACGATTTCTTTGGCTATGGAAATGCAATCAACTGATAAAGACAAATGTAAGAAAATTTGTGCTACACCGTACATGTTGATTTATTATGCCATGCTTTTCTAATATATAATAATTACCAGATGACTGTTATTATATATTTAAAAATTATGATAGTGTGAGTTGCTGTATACTTGTTGATTCATGTAAGTTCATGCTTCGGCAAAGATTTATATATTTAATAATCCATACGATGAGCCATATCAAAAACAATACGTATGAGACTAAAGTCGGGCATGAACCCACAAATATACATCAACTCACACTATCAACATTTTTAAATACATAACAATAGTCATTTCATAATTATATTTTAGAAAGCAAAATAAATCTACATGAACAGTGTAACGTAAAGTTTCTTGCATTTGCCTTTACCAGTTGATTACTTTTTAGCAGGCAAAGAAATGGTGGCCCAAGATAATCTACAATCAATCCATTGAATTTAGGAAAGAACATGAAACAAAACGGTTGCAAAAAAATGAATTTCAAATCATTTTAAAACCATCGAAAGGAAAAATACCAGTGTACCGATGACGATACAGTCGAGGACACTGTTTTACAACCGTCGGAATTCATTTCGTCCTTGATTTCTTAATCTCGCGAATACTCCGCACTGTACTCCCCCAATCCGTCCTCGTCCGTCCACCCGCCCGTCCTCACCCGTCCACCCCCTCCCTCCGGCAGCAGGGTGTGGCCGCCGTCCCGTCCGGGCGGCGCCGCGTGCGGACTTGCACTTCTGTCACCTCCAGTCACATCCCCGCGCACAACGCCGTCACGTTCCCCCCTCCCGCTCATCCGTCACGCCGGCGGCTCGTCCGGCTTATTGTCACGTGGGTGGGGCGCGGGCGGGGCGCGGGCGGGTGGCTGTTAGCGAGGACCCCGCAGCCAGCGGCCAGTGATTGAGGCAGTCTCCCCTCCTCATCGAGGCGGTTAACGCGGCGCCGACCTTGGAGTCACCCGGGCGGAGCACCTGGGGACGCGAACCCCTCTCCTTGTCCCGGCCGATGTGCGATTGGAGATCAAAGTTGCATGTGGTGGCGGTCCGCTTTGCCTCCGGAGCGAGGACCAGCGAGAGGCGCGGCAGAGCTGTCAAAAAAAAAATGGGAACTTAAAAATGTTGAACACGCAACACGCATTTTAAAATTCCTCACATGTTTTTGTGAAATTATGTTTGTGCGTCTGCTTTGGTATCGTCCAGAAAGTTCGTCCGTTTTTTTCTCAAATCCGTTCGGCTAATGAGGGGGCTCGGCGCCTGCGAGACTCGGGGTAGGCCGTACCGCAATACACGCATGCACTGCGTGCAAGATGTTGCCTACCTACTAGGCGCCATGAGAGCCTACAGAGTCTGAACATGGCAGTTTGTTGTTTGTTTTTTTTTTGCGCGGGGGGGGGGGGGCGACAGACATAAGCACATTTTGCATTGTTCCCTTTTCAATAATATTTGACTGTAAGGAATCCTCCCCTTCACTCCTCCTGACTCCTCTCGCCAACTCTATTAGTACGTACTTTCTAACTTTTGTCGGCCGCTGGCATTGTCACACCGCTCGAAACTTCGGTAGCCTTTGAATCTGTCCCTTTGAATTTCGTATAGATTCGCGCGAGGCCTGCACATGAGTGTGGCGCGGCGTGGCGTGTGTGTGTGGCCATGGTAGCCGACTCCCCACCGCCACACACCACTACTTGTCACTACCCCGCCGGCCCATACTCGCGCAGTGCGTTTGGTTTTTGATCGGCCCATAAAGGGCACGCCCGACAGCTCATCGCCATGCAACACATGCGGCTGCAGCACAAGGTGTGTGCGGCTATAGTAGTGGGGAAACATTCGCGCTCATTCTTCGCTCGGACAACAACAACTGTGATGTAAATGTGCCTCGTGCAGAGCGCTGCTCTGACGGGCCGCTGTCGGCCGCCCGCTGCAACCCGCTCGCCAGAGACGGGGAGTCGCGCGCTGCTGGCTGATCCCTTCTCTCCCTTTGCGACATCGTCAAAACTGGGGATGACAAATTAAGCTTAGCAGGCAGCAGCGAGCAGCAGCAGGCTGCGCCCCCGGGGGTGGACGGCGGGATCGCACATCAACCCCCTCCCCTGTCCCGCCCTGCTGCCCTGCTGCCCTTTTCCACGTCCCCTCCACCCCCCGACACCCCTACTGCTGCCCCGCTGCCGTTTAAGAAATTAAAATGAGGCTAAAGTCGTAGCGTAAGACACCAGCTCCGCTCTGCAGGGCCCCCAGTGGATGTGGGTCGCGCCGGACAAAGCGGGGGGAAGTGGTGGGGGTTTGGGGGGGATGCAGAGCAGGGCTGGGTTTACATGTTTCTACATTTGCCAACTTTCAAAAGTGAACTCGCCGGAGCACGGCGGCAAGTAAGTGTGCGCCCCACAAAAGAATCAGAGAAAAGTTTCCTCGGCGAGGAGAGCGGAAGTAACACAAGCCAGGTGGGCGTGCGGAGAGCTTTGTACATACCAGAGAGTGGAGGCGCCAACGAGCAGAATGTGTCGAAATTATTGTGCTTAAATTCTCGCTTTCGCCAACCCACGACGGCTTAACCACCAGCTTACTACTGGTGATACTACCGAAGTTTATTTGTCCAGTTCGCTTGTTCATGGTTTTGTGCTGGCTCGGTTCGCGAACCGAACAGACTCAAAAGTTAGGCAAAAGCAAAAAGCCAAATAAAATTGTGAAAACGGTTGCACCAGCGGCGACGGTATGGTGCTCCTTACTGGCCCGACCTGGCGGCTGGCGCTTGGCCGGCGGCGGCGCGGAGTAGCAGCAGCAGTCGCCGTCAGCAGCTGCTCTTTCTCATGAGCGTTTTCTGAAATTCAGTTGAATTATTCAACGGCGCTAATAGGCATCAGGGCCTCCGAACATCGTAATGACTCGCCCTTGCGGAAGGAAAAGGGCCGCGCTGCGCTGGCGGGGCGCTGGCGGAGGAGCGGCGCAGGGTCCCAGGGCGCCCAGAGGAGCGCCTAGAGCCTCCCAGCGCCACCGAGCGCCGCCCAGACCAGCGCCTGCAAATTTATGAGCCATATAGTGTCATCGATGGGCCAGTAAACAGAGAAACGTAATCCAGTCACAGGCAGGCGGGCGGCCGAAGGCTGCTGTGCCTCGCTCTGTGCTGCCGGGACGACATGGGCGCAGGCTGTGCTGCTGCCTTGTGGCCGCGCGCGCGATCGTCTGCGTACCACAAAAGTAGGGGAATCCAGTCAACTGAAAACGCCGAACAGTCGAACTCGCTGACTTTGATATTTCCTTTTGGCTTTACACGACACGTGCCTCCTTGAAGAGTATTTTGTTGTAGCATATGTTTAGTGCACTTTAGTGTAGTTCTCTGTACCGAGCTGCATAACCAGTGTATGCAGAGGGGGCCCTGCAATGTTGTGGGATTGCATAGCGTCTCAAACCGCAGGGGCCCTGGCGCCTAACGATCGGAGAGAGTAGGCAAACCCGCAACACTTCAGCGCTTGCTCGGATGTATCCGCTTTACATTTTTATCCTTTTGAGAGGTGACGCTCTTATTTAAGCATGCCTCCTCAAGTGGATGTAGATCCACTCTGGCGGTTTCCTCACTGTTAAAAATGCTGTAAGGAATTACAGTTTGACTACGGTCCGTCTTGTATATGTTATGTACAGGCCAGACTGTTATGATATGGGCTGTACTTCAGTGTTGAAGTCAAGTGCTGTGTTGACCAAAAAGGCGGTTTGCGAAGTTACAGTACATCCTGTATGGAGTGGACTGTAATCAAAAATTACAGTCGCGGCCGTAGCGACAAATTGACAGGGCAAACTGTAGAATTTCCTGTAGGATTTTTTAACAGTGCTTCCGGTACGTGTTCGCGTGTTCGGCCACCACGAAAGCATCATACGTGTGATTTTGTTATTTTCCTTCACTTCCGTTTCAAAGCATAACCATACGTTTTAGCCCCGCGTTTTTTTATACGACCTGCCTCTGTCGTATTATATGGCCTATGTAGGTTAGGTGCCAAGCTCTGATCGGTGGCGATTGGTCTTGAGAAGCGCGCGCTCGTGTGTAAATTGACCTGCGGCTGGAAGACGCCATGGTGACACCGCGCGAGCGCGCTCTACACCCTCTCCTATTCCCTACTCCTCTACCCCGGTCACGGCCAGAGCCGCAGAACACAACGCCCTCCCCCCCCCCTTCTCTCTCTCCGGTCCGCCTGGTCCCGGCACAGCGCAGACCGCGCGCTCCGCGATCTCTGCTGCTGCTGGAAAAAAAAAACATGACAATTTATGGCAAACACGGAGCTGATCGCTGTGAAATTGAGCCGGCCTGTTATCACGCGCGGGACGAGGGCTGACTACTCTCACCCCCTCACCCCCCCCTCTCCCTAGCGTCTCTCCGACTCTCTATCGGGCCCAAACCCTGCGAGAAGGCGTTGAGAGATGGCTTCTGAGCGCTGAGTGTGTGTGTTTGTGTGTGTGTGTGTTTGGCGGCCAAGCCCAGGCATCGGAAGGATAACTCACGCAATATGTGGGCCGGGCGTGGCGGGGGTGGGGCACTGCTTTCCTCTGCTCGCTCTAGTTGGTGTTGTGTGCTCCTGCCGCCGCTGCCGCTTCTTAGCCAGTGCAACACAACTTTTACTTCCCAATAGAAATCCTTTCCGCTGTCAAATAACTTCTTTTTATTTTATCCCTGCTGCAAGAAGTCTGTATGTTGTGTACACCCAATCCATTCCGCGTGTATCCCGCCGCCTCGCCCAAAAACTTCGAGCCAAAGGGAAGAGAGAAAAAATAAAGCGCATACCGATGAAACAAAACAAAAACAAAAAAACAAAACAATCCCGCTGAATAAGGCAATAATAATCCCGGTCGAGGAATGAGCAGACTAAAAGTACGCCGTCCGCGGGGGCCGCAGGTACCCATCCATCATGCGGGTAAGTCGATACCGCTTTTATTGCTACTCGCATGCGCACGAGTTATATCCGTTTTCGAGCCATTTCGTCTTGGCGGGCGCTGGGCGCAGGCAGGGGCCGTGAGAGAGAGGGCCACTGCCGCGGCTCAATGCGGGGCGGAGCGGGGCTACCGCTTCTACGGCATCATAACGGCCGGCGAGCCCCCCGCTCCCCCCCC
>NW_026267311.1:331475-338524 GCF_000697945.3 Frankliniella occidentalis | reverse complement strand
CGAACAATTTTGGTAAAAATAAACGTACGATTATACACCAAAGCAACTTTAATAAATGTAGAAACTAAACTCAACAAGTTCACAGGCATTTTACAATAATTTTTGAATTTTCCATTTGATGTTTAACAGTGACCTCCATCTCGTCTCGTCGCTCTCTCGGAGATTTGCGGTATGACGATTGCGTGGTGTGTGGTGCGGTGCGAGGTCGAGGCCGGGCCGAGGTGCTATGGTGTTGGTTGGTGGCACCGCAGCGCAGTACAGAGCAGCAGATGGCTTCTTTACTGTCAAAGGGAGATGGAGCGAGGGCGGCCATCCCCACCGCTAACGACAAGAGTACTTTATGACATTCTAACTACCAACCCCCCCCTCGCCTTTGACAAACATGAAGGGCCGGAAGACGTGCATAACATAACCTCAAAAAGTTTCGTACTTAAAGGTACACGATCGCAGTGCGCGGCCCGGGGTAAGTGCGTGTTTCCCGTGCCGCCGCAATAAATGCCATTGTTTGTTGTGTCGTTGCGATCATCCTCCGCGCCGCCGTCCCTCGTGTGTGCTCCCTTCCGATCCAGTGGCGTCGCGTCGCGCGGCGGGGCGGGGCGGGGCGGGGCGGGGCGGGGCGGCAGCAACGCCCGCGCCCATAAAATGCAAAGCCGGTGTGTGCTGTGTGCGCGGCGGCGCCTGCCGGCCGGGCCGCGCTGGGCTGGGTAGCCGCTTCCCCTCTCCTTCCCCTTCTCCCCCTCACGAGCGCATCCCGATCAAAATCACAACGACATTCCGTCCCCGCGCCTGCACGGCCCCGGAAAGCGGAAAAAAAAAGAAAAACGACTCGCGTTACTGAAATGCAGTCTGCTCTGCCCCCCGCCCGCGGCGCGTCGTGCATCTGTTTTACACGTTTTGGTCCTCCTCTCCCCCAGAAATGCCAGTTTCTCCATCTGCATCGAGAAATGTCCTCTGCAGGGATTCGTACCGTATAGAGTCATTTTCTAGATGATGGTACGATGTTGGGTTTATGGCACATGAACTTTCCCTCTTGTAGAGACAGAGTGGCAATATGTTTGGTTACGTGACGTGTGTGGTGATATGAAAGGATTAATTTTGGTGCGAGTGTAGTCCACGGGTGGCGCGCTGGGTGCCTCCGGCCCCGCCAGGCCCCGCCGCCTCGCGCTAAACTTCCCTCCAGCCTATGGCCCCCGCACTCGAGGGAAATGAGTTAAACATTCGTTAAGTTGCACAATGTTATGACTAATGAGCTGAAAACGCGTGCTACTAACTGTACCAAAGCGTAATTGTGTTCCCGTTACGGAGCGCGGCCTCCGGCGGGCCTACCGCTGGGAGGGAAGGGGAGCTAAGCCCTAGTGGCAGGTGGGAGAGACGGGTAGGTGAAAAGAGGACAGCGGAAAGAATGGTGGGGGCAGCCTGCCGCTGGCTACAAAATATTTTTTTTAAAATGAAATGTAAGCAATTTTTTGTGGGATATCCATACACTTAGCACTTTGAAGATCCGCCGAATTTGTTTGGCCTCAGAGTCGTTTTGTCGGGGCTGCTCCAAACAGTTTGACGAAGATGGTCGAATCTCCCTGAGAGCACGTAAAGTATGGCCGTTATTCCATTTTGAAATATGTCTTTCCCTCTTCCGCGCTTTTCTTTTTCCCTCCCCTTTCGCGCCTTTCCACGATTTCCGATGCCGCGCCCCTACCCGTAATTCCTCTTTTGGGGCACAGTAATTCATTTTTTTTTCGTGGTGTGGCCCTTGCGGCCTTCCAGTGGCCTCCCTGTGTGAGTAGCGCCCAGGCCGGGCTCCGCCCGGCGCCTCCTCCTCCCCTCCCCTTCGTCCGCCCCCGGCCCAGGCCGAGGAGCCCCAACTTGGCCCGCCCATCCCTCCCCCCCCCCCCCCTCTCTCTCTCTCTCTCTCTCTCTCTCTCTCTCTCTCTCCCTCTCTCCCCCAGCCCGCCCGACGATCCATTCTCACAAACTCGCGGAAACTCCTTAATTAGCTGACAAAGCGAGTAATGGACCCTATCCTATGTAGCGGGGTGGAATCAAACAGAACTGCACTTGAACATTTCATGACGGCTCTGTCGGCACCCTGCCGCCCCTCTGCCGCTGCCCGTCCCGGGACCAGAGGCCGGGCTGCAAACTGACCGGTGCTTCGTCGTTGCTTTCGTGCCTTACACGCCAATTATGAGCTGCTCTCGCGTCCGCCATTTTTCACGGCCCTCGACTTTAATGCCTGATTTCAGTTCTGTTTTCAGTTTGAGCCAACAATAATTCAATAATACGCCTAAGTGGTTTTGGACGCTAGGATTACCAAAATCCGCTGGGAGAAGGGCAAAAAAACGTTACGAGGGGATTTTAGCATACACTGGAAACGCAAGTGTGAGGGTAAACGTGTAAATTTTCTAGGAAAAATTCACACATTTACTCCCCTAAGTGTACGAATGAATGTTCACACACCTGCAAGTGTGCGACACTTGCGTTTCCAGTGTAGTGTAACCTCAAAAACTGGTTCTCTTTGAATTCCTGACTTCAATGAAAGGCCTCGGGGAAATGTAACCCCACTCCTAGAAAGTGGTCGTGATTATGGAGATTCTTACTGTCCATAAATTGGACCATACGCCACATGCGCCTCATATACGGATCAAGACTACGTCCTTCCCCTTAATTGTCTCTCAGTTGTCTCTCAGTAGACTGTACAAAAAGTCACAATATTCCGAAAACAAATGTGTCCAATTAGTTGTTGGGAACACGGTTTTTGAAAACATTGTTAAAAATACATTTTTCCATACCTTCTAGGCGGGGGGGGGGGGGGGACTTTCGAACAATTTTGGTAAAAATAAACGTACGATTATACACCAAAGCAACTTTAATAAATGTAGAAACTAAACTCAACAAGTTCACAGGCATTTTACAATATTTTTTGAATTTTCCATTTGATGTTTTACAGTGACCTCCATCTCGTCTCGTCGCTCTCTCGGAGATTTGCGGTATGACGATTGCGTGGTGTGTGGTGCGGTGCGAGGTCGAGGCCGGGCCGAGGTGCTATGGTGTTGGTTGGTGGCACCGCAGCGCAGTACAGAGCAGCAGATGGCTTCTTTACTGTCAAAGGGAGATGGAGCGAGGGCGGCCATCCCCACCGCTAACGACAAGAGTACTTTATGACATTCTAACTACCAATTAAATGCTGGAATGGCAGCATAAAGGCTCCGCCAAGGCAAGCGAAAGGACCTAGCTCCACCCAGGCTGCGGCCGCCGTGAGGGCTGCGAGCCGTGAGCCCTTCACGCCACTGAGGCCAGGGGTGTGGTGTGAGGGCTGCTCTGGAGGCTTTTCGTATCCCGACCCCGCCGAGCGTCGAGTAGCCCTACGCACCACCTCGCGACCGTCGTGCGGCCGGGCGGGGCGGGGCAACCCGGAGCGTAAACCGAACGAGCACCACGAGGAAAGGGGGACTAGTGCAGGGCGGCCTCGCCGGACCAGCAGCGCGAGAGGATCATCAAGGTGGCCCTGGAAAAGGAAATGAGTGTGGTCTGGTTGGGTCGCGAGACACACACTTCCAGTTCGCACGGCGCTGTGGTGGGCTTTGCGCTTCCTAGAGGGCGATGGACCACCTTCCCCCTCCCATCCTGTACCAACGAGCTGATCGTTGGCCACAAGCAAATACCATGTGGACCATGTGTCTTGCACCTTCCCCGTATCATTCCGATAACGCCTTGAAAAATGCCCCTATAAAATCACGACCTTTGTTCGCAAACCATTTGGCAAATTTAGGAACCCTCTCACTAACGACGGTAAAACAGCTGGCTTCTTGAAGTAAACCAAGTCAGCACATAGGGTTACATTAACATTTTCGTAATTTAAAAAATTGAAATTCAAACTTTTTGACTTCTTTAATGGATAGGTTTTCAGATTTTTCTATGATACGAATGCTTTCCACAGTGAAGCAGATGGCAGTTTTTTTCCCTAAAAGTCATATATACGTCATGAAAAGGCTCGTCCTCCTGTCCGCGAAATATCCAGAGTATGTAAGAGGGGTGGCATCCGTGAGAGCTCGCTTCTGCGCTTCCTCGCGCGCGCGCTCTCGCGATGTTGGCGAAACATTTCAAGGGAAGGGAACTGGCACACGACTGCCGTCGCCGCGCGCCGCTCCCCCCGGCGGGGGCCCCCGCGAGCACCTCAAGCAGTCCGCCTGACCGGTCGGGGCGGGTGCTCGCGCTCGGGCGGCCCGGGCCCCCGCTCTGAGAGACCCTCCCGCCTTGTGACGTCAAACGGCATTCCACCCGGCCAGGGCTCGCCGCTCCCTCTATATGTACGCATTAGCATAACGGCATGGGGGGCCTTACCGGGGCCCTCGCATGAACGACGTGACGGAGGTACGTATGGGGCGACATCACAGCCAGCACAGCCGTCCTGGTCGCTATCTTCGCAGCTGGCCAGCCTTTCACTTCTCCGCCTGCTCGCGGACCTGTGGCTCTCCCTGCTGCATATGCTTGTCCCACAGAGCGGGTCGGGAGCGGCGGGGCGGCCCGGGGCGGGGCGGGGCAGGCGGGGCGCTCCCTAGCATTCCATATCGGTTGAGCCGCGGACCCTTTGCGCAGTAAAGCGCACCACCAGTCGCTCTGCGGACTACCCTAACCCAACTTGCCCTAGCCCGTTGAGCCGCTGCTGCCCCGCTAGGTTTCCCACATCGGGACCGACTCCTCCCCGATGAAGGACGCGATGAGGTCGCTCATGTGTGAGACGACTGTGTTTCTTTTCTCCCATCACGCCCTATCGCCCGTGGGCTCAATCTCTCTGTTTTACCAGGAGAGGCCCGGTGGTCCGACGAGAGCCTCGCAGCCGAGAGCCTTCCCCTCTTCCTCCTCACATTCACCCCTCTCTCTCCCCCCCGGTGGCCGCAAGATAAACCGGCTAAAATGAAAGAAAAACAAAAGAAACTCACTAGAAGAGAAAGGCGTGGGCAAAGGTGTGGGCGTGTGTGTGTGTGTGTGTGAAGGGAGGAAGGTAGTAAGAGCGTAAAAGGAGGGGGTGGAGAGAGAGAGAGAGAGAGAGAGAGAGAGAAGAGAGAGAGAGAGAGAGGGTA
Source organism: Frankliniella occidentalis (assembly GCF_000697945.3). NCBI lineage: Eukaryota > Metazoa > Arthropoda > Insecta > Thysanoptera > Thripidae > Frankliniella > Frankliniella occidentalis. The sequence goes on along the minus strand of NW_026267311.1, from coordinate 333,446 downwards.
AACGATTGGATGGGGTAGGAGAAAGAGTGAAGGGTGTCGGTGGTGGGAATCGGCCGAGGGGGTGGGCGTTGCGATAAACTCGTGTCAAATGGAACACTTGACTCAAGCCATCCCCCAGAGCAGAGCAGGAGGGCTCCTGGCCGCGGGCCGGGCTGGAGAGCGCGTTGGAGAGCGAGCGAAGTGCGAGAGAGAGAGAGAGAGAGAGAGAGAGAGAGAGAGAGAGGGGGGGGGGGCAGTCGGCTGTGGAGCGAGCGTCCATTTGCTTAATTAATTAAGGTGGGCGCGACCACATGCAACACCTCTCGCCTAACGAGCACTAAAGTCCGGCGCATGCAAGCAAGCGGGGCAAGCAGGGGGGCCACATTCGCATTATTATTGCATTTCTGCCAACCCCAAAAATGTCACGTGTGGCGCGCGCGAGATTTTCAAAAGCGGTATATAACAAGAGTGCTTTCCTTTTGCGGGGATATACTATAGTGCGTGGTGGTTTTCGCCGAGGTTTTCTCTTCACCTGTCCCCCACCCTCCTCCCGACGCCCTCCACGACCGCCTGCAGCGCGTCTGATATGATGCGCCGCGAAGAGAACGTTGACACCACCGGCGGCTGCGTGGCGCCACGCGCCAGTGTTTGCTCGTCCCACCCCACTTTCCCTTTCTGATGGATCTACCGAATACGAGACGCGACCAACGTTTCCCCGTTTTCCATAATTCTGATATTATACTTACATCCCCACCCTGGCGGCGGTTGATCGCGCGGATTAAAACGTGTAGTATCCAGTCTTGCCTGATAAATCAAAAGAGAGAGTGAGGGAGGAAAGGGGGGGGGGGGGTGAGGGAGAGTTTAGTTTGGCATTTACCAGAATTAATTTTTACTGGCGTGGTTAGGCATTTGTTTTTGCCCTAATGGTTGTAGAGTTTTAACAAACTATAGTCGTGAGGTTTCATTGCTGAGCTTAACTTGAACTTGAAATTAAACTTTAACTTTAAATGCTCAGCTCTGTCAGGAAGCGCAAGGGGAGACCGCCCGGAAGACGGCGTGAAGTGAGGCGCCTGGCGTGAGACGTGCGATGTGAGGACGACAGGCATGCCAACCAAAATCGCGAAAAAAAAATTAAGTTTAGCGCGCCGCAGGCCAAGGTAGACGCACATTTAGCTCAGCTTCACACGGTTTTAACGTGCGTCTACCTTGTTTTAATGAAGAGGAAGAAGCGCCTGGTAGGTAGGCAGATGTGTGCAGACGTCATGTGCGGGTTGTCTACCCTACGTTTTGCAGGGGCTCAGCTGAAGCTGGTCAGAGGGAGGGAGGGGAGAGGGTTGGTGGTTAGTCAGCTTGAAATAGAAAACCGGACTCTGATGGCGTACTAGTGAGAAAGAGGGCGGGTCGGGCGGGGAGAAGGGGCGCGGGCGTGGGCGACGGGCGGTTCGGCGCACAAAAGGTTTACTCTGCGATCCCAGACAAGTATGGCCGGGGAGTGAGATAGCGGACGCCGCCCCGCCCCGCCCCGCCCCGCCCAGCCCCGCCTGGCATGTGTGTCTGGGCGCCAGGTCTGCGCAAGGGCTGGCTGGCTGGCGGGGGCTGGCCGGGGCTTGGCTTGATGCAGTGGCCAGAGCGCCGGCGAGGTCTTCCAAGCTAATTCCAAGTTAGTTTGCCTGTCTTGGCGAGGCCGCCCGCCCGCCGCCGCCGCCTCTGGACTGGCTCAGGGCGCCTGCGGGGCCGCCGGGCTGACGCCGCCCCCCGAGCACCCCGATTAGCGCTCACGGACCTCTCGTAACACACCCTCTAATCCATCGTCGTACTTTTCATCAGTAAACTTTAAACTTTGATTAACTTTCGGGTGGAGTGATTTTTTTTTTTGGTGCCAATTACTTGTATTTTGGCTGTGCGGCGGTCGTGTACCTCCTGGCGTGCCACGCGTCACGTCCGAGGTCACGTCACTCTAGGGCGAGTTCGGGTCTCGTATGACGCCTGTGG
>NW_026267311.1:329411-331248 GCF_000697945.3 Frankliniella occidentalis | reverse complement strand
CATTTTCTAATGAGGGCTTAAGTTATTTCCTTGGCTCCGCTATATTGCTCCATAAAGTTTTCGAGACTACACGCGCCCCTCCCAAAGCGACCCCCCACCCCGGCCCCCACTACTAACAAGCTTTTCATTTCCAGGTAACCACAGCAGAATGTCGCACGTTGCCGCGCTCTTTGAGCCGCTAACCTGTTTAGCGCGCTGCTGAGCTGGGTGGCTTGTGTCGCACTCCACAGGATCATAACTTGCGGTGATTTTTTTTTCTTATTCGTGAAATTCTGTTGCGTACTTTCTTTGCATTTTTCCCCTCGAGCCACGTTCACCGCGACAACGACGTCGAGAAAACGGTTTCCTTCATTCGGGGAAATTTCAAGAAAATTTAAATTAAGGATAAAGAAACTTAAACCTTCCTAAATATTAGACAATCTTTTCCTCAAGTGAGCGAAAATTCCATTAAATTAAACCTTTTAGGGATGTACATCAACATGCACACAACCCTAATTCACGGGGGAGAGTCGGAGTCGGGAGAGACTAACCGCGGGTGATGGAAAGCGAAAAAGAAACCGTCGCTAAGCTGAGAGAAGTGAGTTTTCTCGACAGTCGTTCCCGGTTGTTCCCCAGTTTAGGGTGCAGGAAAGCGAAAGAGAAGGGTGAGGGGGTGCATAACGGAAGTGGCGGCGCTGGGGTGGCCGGCCGGCAGGCCATCCCGTAGAGTGGGTCCCGGGGCTGACCTGGGGCTATCCGGAGGGTGTCCGTGCCGGGTTTGCCGGGGGGCGGGGCACCGGGAACAAATACTTCATCGAAACAAAGTAAGGACGCAAAGCACCCCATATATATCCCTGGGGGCCGCGGCGGCGGCACGCGCGCAGCCCGGCGCAGCCAGAGACGCACTCCCACAATGGCCAACTCCACGGCGCTGCTCCGCGCGGCGCTTCCGGGTCGGGGAGCAGCAGCAGCAGCAGCACCGCTGCTGGCACTTGTGTTTTTGCCGGGGAATAGAAATAAACTGTTGCTAAAGTACTTTTACAGAAACAAAAGACGTGCGAAGGCCATAACCTGCCGTTGTGTTGTGTCCTCGGCCGTCCCCTGCCCCTCACCACCGCCCCCGCTTACTGCTCCTTCTCACATCTCCATTTCATAACTGTTTGGACTGCTCCAGGCGCAGTAGCAAGCGTTTCGGAATGAGAGCGCGCGCCGCGTTCCTAACTCATCAAGTTGGCGGCACTCTGTGCGGTTTTGCGCCGCCGCGCCCGCCCGGCCCGCCTTGCCAGGCCCCGCCCGGCCTCGCCCCGGACGCCCTCCGTTTGTCTTTGCTGTGGCTCAGGGCCCACTTTGCGGTGGCTCCGCTGACCGCTCCCTCGCCGCCGCAGCCACCCCTTCCCCCGCCTCCTCCCTCCCTGCGCCTCCACATTAGCGCAGCCGGCCGGGGCGACAAAGAACCGCTGCCGGGCGGGCCACTCCTGCTCGCGCGGGGCAGGGCGGGGCCCCTACGGGCGGCCCTGCTGCCAGTTATAACGGTGTGAATGTTATCACGCCTGCAGAGCTCATTTGGGACCCCCTTCTTCTCGCCTCCGGCAGCGCGGGCGAGACTCGCGGGGGCTGCCGGCCGTTAGGGCAGAAGAGCGCCGTCGTTCTGGTGATGGCGGACCGGAGTAGCAGCGACTCGCGCGGCGGAGGCACGCCCCCGAACTGGACCGTCCTGGACGCGTCACAATACGGCGGACTCGACCCTCCTGCCCTTTGCTTGGCCATGCGGGCCTCGCTTGCTTACCTCGACCTGTAAACAAACTGGCGCGGCCTGGCGGCGGGGCCCAGCGCAGCAGCAGCAGGGCCGGGCGGGGCG
>NW_026267311.1:327582-329361 GCF_000697945.3 Frankliniella occidentalis | reverse complement strand
GGGGTGGGGTCCAGCCAGCAGGCGAGTGCGCCGCGTCTTGCCGTAAATACTGTTATGAAAAGGAGATTGAGCGCGCCGGTCCGGCCCGGCTGGGGCCCCCTTTAGCCGTGTGTATCTTGCCGTCCCATTCAAAGCCTTCGCCCGCCACTCTCCGCCCCGCCCAGCCGCGCCGGCTCCACCCCTTTCCCCCCACCGCTTCTCCCAGCAGTACAAAAGGGACAGTCGGACTCAGACTGACCATGCAAACACATTAGGGGGCTTTACAAAGTGCGGCCCACTTCTTTTTTGACATCTTTCTCTCTCTCTCTCTTTCTCCCTTTCTCTCTCTCTGTTTCTTCCTGTCTCTGTCCATGCCTCCCAACTCTGCCCCCTGTTCCACATTTCCAAATGTCCCGCCCTTCCTTCTCTCTTGTGCCGTTGAACCAACCCCTTACCTACTTTTCGCTCTTTCTCGCCCATCCGTGCTTGTTTTTCTGTGCCGCTCCCATTTCTTTACCTTGCCCTTCATGCTCTGCCTCGCACACACGTCCCCGCTATTCCAGCAAGCATTGTGCGTTGGATTCTTCAATCTTTATGAAAGTAGTTCGTTTCTTTTTGCTGTCGCCGGTTCTGTTTTTACTCTTTTTAAATTGGAGCGGTACACGTGACGCGTTGCTCTACAGATCCTATTCAGCTTCATTTAAATGAACCACAATCTAGGTGGTTTCCCTCCTTTTCATTTAAAAAAACGACCGAACCTTTTTGTCAGTAACAAAAAAAACAAAAAAAAACAAAAAACAACAAACAACAAAACAAGTTGGTACGGAAATAAACACCCCATCAGCAACGCTTCTATGCCGCTTCTCGTATGCGTCGTAGCTGATGCGGACAGACAAAGAGGATCGCAAATAATTGGACCGTGTGGGGCAATGTAGTGTGGACCGAGGCGAGCGGAGCGAGTCCGACTGGAGGGGAAGCGCGCAAACCACGGCCCTCCCGATTAATTTGACTCGCAATTTATACCATTTTCTAATGAGGGCTTAAGTTATTTCCTTGGCTCCGCTATATTGCTCCATAAAGTTTTCGAGACTACACGCGCCCCTCCCAAAGCGACCCCCTGCTTAAGATTGTGCGGAGAGGAGGGTTCGGAGGGGAAAGAGGTCGGGAGCAATGGGGGGTGGGTGGGGGTGCGAAAATGCTCTACGGCTGGAAGGCTGCGGAGGGTCGGGGGCAGGGCGTGTAAAAAGGGAACGAAGGTTAAAGTAGAGGGAAAATGCTGGACGCGCGGGTATGTGGGACTCGGGTGTTTAGGATTGGGGGCGAGAGGTGCACCCGGGTGAGCCTAACCGAGCGGGACAGTGTCGACAAGTCCACCGTCAGCCAGCTGCCTCAATGTGATGACCGAGGGAACATGAAGTGAAGTGCATAATCAGGACCCGTTCTGGAGGGAAAGCCTGCAGGTCCAGGAGCGCCTCCGGGAGCGCTTCCGGGAGATCCTCCGAGAGCCCCTCCGGGAGCACCTCCAGGAGCATCGAGAAGAGCCTCGGCAAGATCGTCGCGCGACCTGAGGTGAGCAGCGGCTCCGGCCGCGGCCCGCTTCGCTCGGCTTCGCCCCGGGTTTGGCGCGGCGCTGCCTGGCGCTACTGCCCGGCTCTGCCCGCCGGCCCGTCTGCAGACAGCCTGTGTGTTTACGGCGCTCATCTTTTGGTCCGCCGCCAGAATCAATACAATTAGCAAAGGCTCTGCTGCTCTGCTCGAAGGGATATTGCGGACGCCTCGCCCCTGGCTCCCCCCCTCCCT
>NW_026267311.1:326141-327342 GCF_000697945.3 Frankliniella occidentalis | reverse complement strand
AACAAATTATTTTAACTTCTCTGTAGAAAATAGTCGGGCACGGATAATTTTCCATTGTGTGTATTGGAAAGTTACAATTTAGGATTGTAAATTTGCAAGCACATCGCATCGACTTGGAATTGATCGAAAATCAAAAATGGGGTATCGCAAACATATCGTGTAAATAAATAAAAATTACAACTAATGTTAATTTACGAGAATACTTGTCACAATGTTTGTTGGGCGAGTAATATAAAAAAAAAGTACGAACATAGTTTTACACTGAGTTTTTGAAGAGTGATTACAACGATGACTGTAGGCTTTTGTATTTACAGTGCACGCGCCCATAACCCTTGTTCGCCCCACCGGGCCCCGGGCCGGGCGCCAGACCACCGAGGCCCCTCACCGCGGCCGGGTAGGCCACCACTCGGCGGGGGGACGCAGCGGGCGTGCCTACCTCTGCAGGGACCTTGACGAGGCTGAAGCAGGGAGGGAGGGGCGTAGCTGGTCAAAGGGGGGCACTCTACGAGCCACAGAGGCCCCGGGCCGGGCCGCGTCAGATCAGACAGACACCCTATCGCATTGCACGCCTATGGTATGGTGTGGTATGGGGGGTAGTGGTGAAAGGGGGGGGGCGTTCGCGTGGCTGCAACAAAGGCTATCGTATGGCCAACAGAAATGGGAGAGGGGATGCAAGGGCGAATAATATCCGGAATACAAAGGAGGCATCACCAGTTCCGTTTATTGTTTTAGAAAACGAGAATTCAAAACCGAACACTTACAAAATTTTCCATTTATTCCCTGTGATGCATTTTTTCTTTTCGATTAAGATTGCATTTTCGTAAGTAGGCACCAGAATCCGCTCCCACGATGCACCATTTATCTTTTTAGAAAATCGGGCTTGCGCCTTTTCTCCCCCACCTTCCCTCCAACCGGCGGATTACGACTCGCCGTGCCAGACCACACCACGAACCCTCCCCGCCCCCTCCTCTCCAAGGACGGCTGCTGCATTGGTTTCAGATAAAACTCTCACCTCAACCGGTAAGGGGAGGTTTGACTTCCGCCAAAGGATTTGCCACCAATTTATTTCCCCACCACTGCAAGGCAGGCAAGACTTGCGTTCATCCCTCTGCCGCTCCCCCTCCTCCCCTGTCCTCCCCTGTCCTCCCCACTTTCCCCCTTCTCTCTCTCTCTGTCTCTCTCTGTCTCTCCGTCTCTCTCT
>NW_026267311.1:318684-326091 GCF_000697945.3 Frankliniella occidentalis | reverse complement strand
GGGGGGGGGGGGGGCACCACACCCCCACCAGGTAGCGAGCGGCGGGCAAAGCCGATCAAACTGATATCGATGCGACGTTGAGCCAACGAGGGAACGGGTCGGTTTGTTTGGGCACAGGGGTGCCACCGCGCAGCAGCTCAAAACGGACGGGCTGCTTATCACGAGACCGTTAGCATGACATCAGACCGGCACAGACATCGCTGTAAAAGATTATAATCTTACTTATATAAGTTAACTTATAAGTTGTCAATTAAAAGCAGCGTGTTAAGTTTTTCAACTGAGTCGTGTTGTCTAACCACAGCACCGTCTGTTATGTAATAGCAATAACGGCAATGTCTTTTGTTCGGGAAAAAGTGAAACGTCTTTTCATCACTGCACGTCTCTTTTTTTTAATAGTCTCGAAATAAAAGTTGTCCTTCGTTCGTTGCACAACCAAAAAACCTAACGAAAAATTTAACAAATTGACTGTTCAGTCACAATTTTTTACAGCGATGGCTGCTGCGCTACAAATTCGTCCTCACACAAAGAAGTGATAGATTTCGCTGGATCTGTTTGACTTCTATGCGGAAAATTAGTCCAAGCTTCGCATTAGGTACAGATATAAACAGAAAAATAGTGAAATAGTCAAACTACTACGTGTGCTCCCTTCTAAAAACTACACTCTAAATGTAAAGGGACAATTTTGTCCGTAGATTTGCAACGATTTCGTGCACATCCAGAAAGGATGCAATTTTGTTCCTAAAACTAGACAAATTGTGTGAAACTTCACACAATTTGTCCAATTAAGGGAACAAAATTGCATCCTTTCTGGATGTGCACGAAATCGTTGCAAATCTACGGACAAAATTGTCCCTTGACATTTAGAGTGTAGCAGGCCGCAACCAACTACAAACAACTTTCATACCCCTAGGTCCAGTCCCCAGGAGGAGTGATTACCTCGGCGTGTTGCTCATCAGGACAATCTTTCAGCCCCTGGAGGCTGGACCGCCTCGCTGGACCACCACACGGAAGGTCCTTGCCCGCTTCATTAATCAGGAGACGTTGCCCGCAGGTAATTTATTTTTCCAAGCTCTTTTCCCCACCCCACCTCCTCCCACTCGCCCGTTGCTAAATCAATCAGCGGAGGTCCTCGCTGCTGCCGACGATGCGAGACAGGTAGGGCAAGGCCAGGGCCGCTACCTTTCTGGACCCAAACTTTTAACAACCCCTTGCCCCTTTACCTCCAGGGGGACCTTCCAGCTCAGGTAGTACCCCACCTGTAACTCACAGCCGGGCAGCTATGCGTGCCGCTGGCGCGACGGCGGGTCTTAGAGTGTTTGTCCCCACCAACAGCAGCACTATGCGGCTTGCACAGACAAGGACCTCCACCCCCATTCCTCTCGTCCTCGGGTTGCGAAATTTGCTGCATTCCAATATAGCCGGCATTCACTATCTCTCTCTCCCCTCCAACGCGCGCGCGGGGGGACAGAGACTCGGGGTGGAACAGGAGGCCCGGAGTGGCTCCGGGGGAGGGCGGCGAGGGTCACAGGGGCTGACATGACGTGGCGCGGAGTGGAAAATGACGGGAGCGGGACGTGGCGGGACGGGGTAGGGCGGGGCGCGTCGGGGTGCAGGTGAGGTGCGCAGGTTATTGGTGGAGTGCCGTGCCGTGTCCCACGCCTGCTCCATCAGCCCTGTCCTCCCCGACCCACCCCCTCTCAGACAGCTGACTGTGCCTTGAGGGAACCGACCCGACCCGCTCGGCCCTTCTGCAAGAGGGGTCGCCTAGCAACACTCTCTGTTATAGTGAGAAACAAAACGCGGACGTGCCGGCCGAAAATCTGCGAGTCCGCTGCTGTCGTCTTGGGCCTATCGCGCACAAAGAGCGGTGTACGCAGCAGCCAGGGGCTTGGGGTGACCTGCGTCCCCCCGGGCAGTACAAGGACCACCAGGGGCATAAATGCACGGATCGACGGCCGGCCATAAAACCGAAAATAAATTGATTGAGCCTCACTTGTATGGGTACACGACGGAAGAGGGAGGGGTGGTATCAAGTGCCTCGACCATGAATACCATGAAGCCAGTCATGGCTCCCACAGCTGGCACACTTTCTCTAACCCTTGACTGCCAATGCGGCCACACTCCTCCCACCGTCCGTCCGACCTCTGGCAATCTTGTTTAGTTTTATGAGCACCGTTCGTCGCTTTGTATCATTTTTATGGTCAATTGAGTTCCTTCCCCCAGCACTTGGTGCAGGCCGCGCCTGTTCTGAACAGACCGCTCTCGCTCCCCAAACGGATCCCTTCCATCCCCTTTTACAGGCGCTTCCCAATCATGGCCTTATCCATCTGTGCTCTTCATTTTGATTTGTAGCCTCATCACGAATGTTAGGGCTCGGTCGTCCTTGGTCTTGATCTTGCTCCTTGGAATGGGCCACGACGGGGAGTTTACGACCACGTCTTGTGAATTCACTGTCATGGACACTATTTCATTTAGGGGCGGCGGGGAAACGTTTAATTAGTTTACTGGTGTGAAACGCTATGGCCCCAATCTTACTGCCAAATGTCCCGGGGACCAAGTTACAGGGAAGCGCAGTAAAATCTCGGGCGGGCTGTTAGATTGAAAGGCAAAGTGGGTGGAACACGACGAATGGCACACAAACAGGGAGATTCCGCCGGACAGCAGGGGCTAAATCACTGGCGCTAAACGCGTTGACCGCGACCCCCGCCCAGAGTGGTGCGGCGGCTTCTCTTACGGATGAATTACGGCCCAGTTTATTTCAGATTTGAGTCGAGTCGAGCTTTCGACTCTGTGCGCCGTGCGGTGGCTTTTTCCGCTCGGATCCAACGCCCAGCAGCAGACCGGGGGTTTGGAAGCCAGCCAGAGAAGGGTACCAGTCTGTGTCGCTGCGCCACGCAGCGCCAGCCCGCCGTATGCGTACAAGTGATATCACTTTTTTGTGGGGGGTGCCACAGTTTTCGATGGCTACTGGGAACACGCTAGTGAGGAGAACTTTGAACTTTTCAAATACGATCAATAGTTAGTCCTTTGGCATGCATGTCCAAGCAACCAAATAGGAATGTCAGAAATACATTTCAATATGAAACGACGGTCAAATTCCGAGTAAAAGCAATGCAAATCACCTGGCCCTCTTGGAAACCAAACAAAAACTGATGACAGTCCCACAATGAGGGCAGGGTCTCGCTCATTCCAAGAATCGAAACGTTTCGCTTTTGCGCTCACAAGTGCTGCGGTTGCACTGGTCGGAGAGGCATGTCAGTTAGTTCCAGCTGTTTGACCCTCGCGAGGCCTGGGGTCCACCCCCCCCCCTTCTCGTCAACACTTTTGCAGAGTGCTTGATTAACTGCGCCGGCCGTTTGAGGCGCAAGCGGGTCGGAGTCAGCAATGGTCTCGCTGGCGGGCCTCCAGCCACGCTTCCACTTGCAGCCCCGCCAACGCCCTTGCCCCGCGCCGCCCCCCGCGCCGCCCCCGCGGGCCGGCAGAGAGCTCAGCGGAGGGCCTGCAAAATCAGCTTTGCTCTCCAAAGTCGTCGCGGCGGCTCCGCGGTCCCCGGGAAAGCAGAATAATCGCGAAAGCCAAACGGGGGTAATTGATATTAATCGCGGCACCGCAGCCCGTTGTTGTTCTGGCGGCGGCGATTGCAAGACAGGGAAAGTTTTCTCCTCCGAGTAACAATTACGCGCAGGGCGGGCGTGGCGTAGCGTGGCGTACCGTGCATAATGTAAACAGCGCGCCCTCCCGCTCGGACTCGCGCGACCGTACTGAATCCAGCGGCGTGAGTCTCTCCACTGTACACCGGGACCGGGACGGTAAGACGACTCGCGAAATCAAATCCTCGCGTCTCACCGACGAGAACTCCACCACCCCGCCCCGCCCGGCAGTGTCGGTCCACACCGCCGCCGCGCCGTGATCCGGGGGGTGCGGCCACTCTTCCCAAACAACAGAGAGGACGTGCTCCGAGAGGCCAGCGTCAACACGGCGGGGCCGCCAACGAAGGCGTCGGCAAACAGACCGCGTCCACCGACCTAACGCTGTTAAGTGATGTCCTCCGTTTTATTAAGAGTACTCGAACTCACACCTTGCCCCAACAACTTTTGTATTTTTTCGTAAGCCACTCTAGAAATCCAAGCGTCTAATTTCGCACATCTGAAGGTGAGTGAAATTCATAGACTCGTATTTCCAGTTGCAAGCAGGAAAAGCGTTTGCGCTTGTACTTTTGTAGTTCTGGCGCGCGCGTTCGTTCCTCCTCATTTCCTGCCACTCTGTTTCCGGGAGGGCGCAGAGTGAAGGTCAATACCGGGGCGATGTAATCTGCTTAGAGTAATAAATACGATTGCGCGTTTTGTTTCGCGCCGCCGGGCCGCCGGCTGAAAGGCGCCCCTAATGCGGCCAATGGAGACGAGACGTGCCTCGCGGGTTGCCTACCCGAGAGAGGTTTCCATTGAGGCGGACCTGTCTCCATCTTTCCATCACGGAACGTGCCTCGAATGCCACTATATAGCGCCGAGCCCGGTCGATATACACCAAAATATTTTTTTTTGCTCGCTCTTATCGCCCCCGTCTCTCTCCTAGTTTGCCCTGATTCCATCAGGAGCGCGTGCGGCTCGGCCCGGTCCGCCTGAATGGGGTTGTGATTCCGAGGCGAGGTGCGCTTGTGCTTCGCTTGTGCTTCGATACGAGAGTTTGTTCTGGCGCCCATAGGCGGCTGAATGGTGCCGAGTAGCAGCAGCGGTGGTAGAGGACAGCAGGTGCCTGGTCTCACGTCAGCGCAGAGCCTCTGGGTGGAGAAAGAGGGAAGGAAAGGGGGGGGGGCGACAAGGACAAAAGGAGCGAAACAGCTGTAGCTTCTAAAGTTCCGCAGATACCAAACGGGCCGGCCAGCAGTCGGTATATGCGGTAAATACGCTCCCCGCTTATTTTCGGAAGCGCCAGGCTGCAAGCATTAACGCGACCTTACAGAGCGTTGGTAAACAAAGCCCGCGTGTTGTTCCTCGCTGTTTATTGACACTGTGCGGCGGAAGTTGTGTGTGTTTTCTAGTTGTAGGCGCGCTTGTTGCAGTCGCCCCCGGACCGCGCGCCGGGCCGAAAGACCGACAAAAGGGCGACAAACCAGGTCGCACCTCAAAATATTGTCCGTCATATCAATGAATTAATAATGAGCAGCTGTTAGCAACCCTAATAGCTGGGAAAACACGACGGAAAACGGTCGGGTGAAACGGGTCGAATTTAAATCACTACTATTCACGTTCACATACATATAAAGCGCATGGAAAATAAATAATGTGAGAGGAGAGAGACGCAGTGCCAATCTGCTTATTGCCGCTGTCGGCCCTGTTTAGCCAGAATAATCAACCCGGAGCCGTAGAACGCCACCACAGGGTCCAACGCGCACAATGAGTTTCGCCATTCTCGTTACGCGATCTGAACCAAACAATCGGCTGCAGTACAAAGGTTATCTACTCGCCTGCTCGAAATAAAGAAAATCTACACGGTCACTACTGGCAAGGTCTCGTCCGTCCGTGCTCATCCAATCTCACGTCCAGTGGAAATTACGGAAAGGAAAAGAAGAGAGATGTACAGATAGAGAGAGAGAGATAGGAGGAGTAGGCGAGCGAGCAGCGGGGAAAAAATAATGCTCACGGGAGAAGCAAGGAGATAGACAAAAGGGAAGGCCGAGAGGCGTATAATGAACCCTTTGGACGGGACGCAGCGGTAGTGGTGAAGCCATACCAACGCACTTGACAACGCCGCCGGCGGGCTTAGGCCCTTAGGACGGAGAGCATGGATGGCACACCTCATCTTCACCCACTCCAAACCACCACCACGGACGTGGAGCTCTGCATCACCCAACGTCGGTATCCACGCCATGCATCTCTGTCCGCGTGTACACCTGTCTTGTCTACGTGCTTGTGAACATTATTATTTTTCTAATCCCCGGCGAGTCACAAACTTTTCGATGCACAGCAGCATGCACTACAGAGCTTCGGCACAACGAGACAAGCGAATTACGAAATTGTTGCTTTTACGTATACAAGAATTTACTGTGACATAATCCCTCTCTCCCTTTTCCCTTTTCATAACAACAAACCGCCAGTTTGTTTCGTGGCATCTCGTACAAAGAATACACAAGTGGACAACCATCTGCCGACCTTTTTCTCGTGCAGGCCCCCGACACACACACTCACATACACACGCACAAAGTCAGAGTCGGCCAAAGTCCACCGCCGCCGTCGCCGCGAGATGGCCCTTGACATCGGAAACAAAGGAAAGAGTGGTGGTTCAGAGTGGCGGGACGGCACCGGACGGGGGCAGCCTGTTGACTATAAGTTTGGCCCAGATGACACAGCGGGCGGCATGAGCCCCAGAGCAGCAGACATTACTCGATCGGATCGGGGGGACAAGTGGCGGAGCCGAGGCGGAGCCGAGGCGGAGCCGCGCGGGTGGGTGGAGCCACATCATCATCGCGCTCCCGAAAGAAAAGAGGAGCACTTGTTAGACAAAACAACTTGAGCGCGCCACTCATGCCCGCTATGCTATACTTGTTCAACTCTGCGGGCCTCACCGCTCACATCACACCCGCGACCCACGACGTGGCGCTCGCGTGTAGCAGTGGGCGACTCTCTGAAGGTCAGAAGCCGCCGCCCCCAGCCACGCATAGCCGGGCTTCTTAACACCCGACATTTCCGCCCTTCCATCTCTGCATCTCTCTCTCTCTCTCTCTCTCTCTCTCTCTCTCTCTCTCTCTCTCTCTCACTCTCTCGTACACATACACACACACATGCGCGCAACAACAGCCCCCCCCCCCCCTTTCGGACCAACCGGGAGAAGGGAAAAACGCAGAGCGGCGCCTTTTATTTTTTCCGGTGTTGGCGACGCGGATGTTGGCTTGGCGCCGTCTGCACCCCGCTATCTGAGGGGCGGCATCAGCGCGAGGGCCTGGCGGGGCGGGGCTGGACCAGCGAGGCGGGCAGCGAGCCGGCCATCGCCCGGAACATCCTCGCCCGGGCCAGGCCTGGCAGCGCCAGGAGAGAGAAAGTGGGGCACTTGTTGGGGACCAGGTCCCCGGGACCTACAGGAGGCCCAGCGCGGATCAATTATTCGAATGAGGCGCGTGTTTCTTGGAGCCGGGCCGGGCTGCCCCGTCGGCACCGCCTCGCCCTCGGCCTCGCCTCGCCCCGCAGCAAAGGGAGCAACATTACCGAGGAGGGAGCAAGGAGGAGGCGGAGAAGCGGCGGCAAGTTTTGGAGCAGCGCGCGGCGTGGCGTGGCGTGGCGTAGCTGGCGGTGGGGACCGCAAACCGTTTGGCTCATTTACCTCCGACACGGTAAGACAACACTCTAGAGGCCGCGCGCGACATACGAGCCCGCTGTGTTGGCTCTGGCACTGCGGGCCGCCCCGCCCCTCCCC
>NW_026267311.1:302994-318634 GCF_000697945.3 Frankliniella occidentalis | reverse complement strand
TCTCTCTCTCTCTCTCTCTCTCTCTCTCTCTCTCTCTCTCTCTCTGCGAAGGAACGAAGAGGTGAAACCTCGTTTAACGCTCGCTTCGTCACCGTACAGGTCGAGTGAGTAGTGAAGTGGCGGTGACAGTGACGGAGAAAAGAATTCCCCCAGCCAGTAGATTTGCATTCATCTACTGCATCCACTTCAGCATTTTGAAGTTTTAGTTCTTTCACACCCTGACCCAGATTGTACCCTCACATCAATTATTCAGAAAGAACGAGGAACCGTTAAAGTCGTCTAGAAATATTTTGAAAAATTGAAAAACAAAGCACGGTGGAGAGAGATCTCTCCACCGTCATCAAAGCTTCAACATAGGACATGTTCCAAATATATATTTTTTTTAAAGTGCACTGCACATTGCTTGCGAATATAGGTTCGTAATGCACACCAAAACTGACGTAGCTTACGAAGGATTTTGAAGCGTTGCATTGCAATCTAATTCTAATAAATACAAAGAAATTGTTCGTATAACGTTGCAAAACATTTAGCAGTTCGTAAGCGTTTTCCTGAGCGTTTTCCAGTGTGGGTTCGTCTTTTTCTTAACAAGAATTTTAACGTTATTTTTTGTACACTATTTAAAAACGATTTCCGATGAACAAAAACGATTTCTGGACGCAAGTCCTGTGGTTTTTGGAGTTGGTGACCCTTATTTAAAGATTGTTCTTGCAATTTAGAAGACTGTTAGCATCCTTGCATGCACCGTAATGTACCCATACCTTGAGGGCAGAGGGCGCTCGATACGGAACACAACGAGGCAGGGAATCCCCAACCGAGCGATAATTTATTTCTCAGCGGCATTTCTTTGCTCGTAACACAATACCGCTTCCATTGTGGGTTGCACGAGATTTACTGAAGTGCCCTTTTCAAGTGGAATAGGAGAGAGGGGAACAGAAAGAGATAGAGAGAGAGTCGGGCGAAGGAATAATGAGTAAAAGAGAAAGGTTCGAGAGCATTTCTCTCTTTCTCCCCCTTCTGTGCACCGCCCGTTTCTCCTATCTGACCTTAGTGTGATAAACGCCGCACTAGTCAAGGGCTATACGGTACAGACCACGCCTTCCCTGCAGGCAGAATCACCCAGTCCATAGAGACAACACCCTTACACAGATAAAATTAATCCTAGAATAACTGAAAATGCAGGAGCCAGGAAAGCAAGAATGTTCAATGCAATCTTCTCACTTCACTGAGGGTTCCTCCTCACCTGCTGACCAACGCTAACGAGCTTGTTTTTCAACGAAATCCAACGGAATTGAAATTGGGCTAGTTTCGAGTACCCGAGGGAATGGAGCTTTTTTCTAGCTTATTTTTTCGCCAAAGCAGCTCATAATTAGCTATGTTTTTCCTGCCAGAAGTCAATGTGATCAGCTATCACAGCTAGCTGCAGCTAATCCGTTATCCGATAGCTCTGACAGCAAACCTTTTTTAGCGTGTACACATCTGAGTTGAATCGTAAATGAATACAACTCATCCGATTGGCAAGGCGGGCGACGGAGGCAGACACCCGCAGGCCGACGCGGGTTGCCACTGGGGAGTTTTGGGGGAGTTTATACGGGCTAAAGGGAGCCAGAGCTGCTGCCGTTGCGTGGTGGCGGGGCGTGGCGGTGGGACAACTACTGTGTGTTCCCGCCAGGCCAAGCACCAGGGGGGCAGTGGGGCGGTGGAGGGGGCCGCTTTTGGGGCACTAATGACCGCGCTTGTTCCAAGAAACCACCTTCACGGGGCCCCGCGCCCCCCTCCCAGCACCCCCGCGCCACACC
This sequence comes from Frankliniella occidentalis, assembly GCF_000697945.3. Taxonomy (NCBI): domain Eukaryota; kingdom Metazoa; phylum Arthropoda; class Insecta; order Thysanoptera; family Thripidae; genus Frankliniella; species Frankliniella occidentalis. The sequence continues at coordinate 316,838 of NW_026267311.1, read as the reverse complement.
ACGCCCCATCCAAAGACTGTTACCGCTACGACTGCCACCACTGACGACGCCCGTCTCCATTCAAGCTTCGCACCAGTCGTTCTGGTCTCGCGAGAGCACTATGGTCTCCCCAAGCGAGATAACAAAAAATAAATAAAAAAGAGTGATGATTGGAGCATCGAAAGAATAAGACTAGTAATAAGTACGTTGTTGGAGGGCCGAGTGTCGCTCTCCATGCACAGTATTCGAGGGATTTTTAAGCGCCTTCTGTCGCCTTTTGTCAATTCACCGCTGACGGGGAAGATGGGGAAAATGACGTTGCACAGGTCACCCCCTTCCCCTTACCCGGTCAAGGGTCGGTTAGGCGCCGCGTTGAGCCGCACGGCACCACTGAAACACGATTAACTCCTGATCTGTTGCGCGCGCAGCCAACTTGTAAAGGGCTGGTGGTTGAGGTGCGGTGGCCTGGTGGGGAAGGAGAAGGGGGAGAGAGGCGCAACTTACTGGGCGGGCCTCGAGTCGGTGCTGCTCACCGCACAAGTTCAGGCGGGCGGGGCCGGGCGGGGCGGGGCGGCCGCGGCGCGGGAAGGCCTCTCTATACGGCTTTGCTTGCACGATGGTTAATTGTTGCTGCCCCCGCCCATGCGTGCCACGACCAATATTTGGCGGGGCGCGGCGGCATCAACCGCCTCATGGGCCTCATGGGCCCCGAGATCACCCATCCATCCACTGCTTGACTGATGACTACCGCCAGCACAGTCCGGCACGGCACGGGGTCTTCCGTCGAAACTCGGATGGCTGTGGCTTTAACTACAAGCCCCCTCCCCCAAGTTAGAGGTGTGTGAGTGAACTGGTGCGAACAGTGGCTGTTGTTTTGATTGGAAGTACAAAACTGAGTGCGAAGCGTACGTCATGTATGCGAGTGCGAGTTCCCACCGACACTTTGGTTGACGCGACCCCAAACACCATCTACTTGATAAGGTATACACACACGAGTTTTTGGGAGGAAAAGCAAAGTTGCGTGTGTGTGCAACTCTCTGAAGGCGTGTGTATGTGTGTGTGAAGGTCTTGGATGCTCACCTGGTGATTTACGGAACTAACTTCCCTGCGGACAGCCCCCCACCTCCCGGGCTGTGTTCGACAGCGCCGCCGCAGCCCTCTCTCCCGCTCTTTCCCCGGCGCCTCTCCCGATCAGCTTGCCCGTCCATGGAGGAGAGGGAGTCGCAGCGTCGACGCGGACGCCGCCTTTGCGCGGCGCAGTGGACCATCTCACCGTCGTGGAGAGATTTACGGCGATATTTCAACTATCGCTAATGAATCTGTGACGCGGGACCGCCGGGCCGCGCTGCAGCAGCGTGCACGACCGAATACGCGGGCAAATAAGGTTACGGTAAAAACCATGTCTGTCCTTTTGAGGGGATAGGGAAACCTTTGAGAAACTCCCATTGTTTGAGTAAGCCTCCTCAAACAATGTGGGGATTTCCCTCGATTTTTGAGAAGATTTTCTCAAAATCTGGGGACTTTTTGCTAGTATGGGAGTTGCTCGCAGATTTTCCATTTCCCTCGGAAGGTCAGACATTGTTTTTACCGCTCAAGTTCATATTTCCCGCCTCCTTGTAAAGGTGGGGAGATCAGAATGGCGCTTTGAGTGCGGAGCGCACACGATCATTTATAATGTGCGATATTTTCCCCAATACGGAATTTTACAGATATCAGCGGAAGCTGTCGGGATTACGATTCCTCTTCCGTTGCCCGTTGCCCCATGATGCAGGACTGCGTGGAAACTGGCAAAGGGAAAGCAATTGCGTTGAATTCACTGAAATTAGTGCAATATAGCGAAAACGTTAGGAATAAAACAACGATTTGGTCGTGGGTGAGATTCTTTTCGACAGTCGGACAGTCTGCTCTTGAGCTGCTTTGCGTGTTCGGACCTCATCTTTGCTCAGCCGTTACGTAAACGTGGAGTAAGATGAACTGCTTCCTTACGCAAGGCCTCATGGGGAGGGGGTAGGCCCAACCCAGAGCCCGCGCTCTCACGACTGTCAGTCATTTATTTTCACCTGCCGACCTGCTGCAAATTACGCCTCCAGAAAGTCAGAGTGGCGCTTCCGGCCGCGACGTGTCTGGACCTTCGCGGAGTTCGCAAGGAGCTTTTACGGTAGGGTGGTCCAAACCCGCAACATGTTCGAAAATGTGGGCGCTTGTGTTGGAAAAGTTTCGTTTCTACTCAAAAATGATGCCCAAATTTTTGTGAATTTTTTGAACAAAATTTAGAGGTCGCGCGAGAGCCTCAAAGTTAACCTAGCATTCTTATGGGTATTTTGCCAAAAACTGAAATTTAGACATGGACGCCAAATTTTATGTCCGAGAGCAAAAGTGAATCCATAGCCGTAATCTACGTTAAAAACCGAGTCAGTAGACGTGCCGTACGCCTGGCTGGGCAATCTCATATTTATTTTGAAAATTGTCAAATTTGTTAAATTTAACCAAATTTGTCAAATTTTATTTTCGAATGAGACGGCCAAACAGGGCTTATGGCACGTCTACTGACTCGGTTTTTAACGTAGATTACGGCTATGGACTTAGTTTTGCTCTCGGACATAAACTTTGGTGTCCATGGCTAAATTTCAGTTTTAGGCAAAATTCCCGTAAGAATGCTGGGTTAACTTTGGGGCTCTCGCGCGACCTCTAAATTTTTTCCAAAAAATTCACAAAAATTTGGGCATCATTTTTGAGTAGAAACGAAACTTTTCCAACACAAGCGCCAACTTTTTCGAACATGTTGCGGGTTTGGACCACCCTACTTTTACGGTCTCCCGAATGGTGCAACTCGAGTCGACCGAGGAAGCTTCTTCGCCAAAGTAGGTCCGTCAAAGATGAAAGCAGTCAAACCGCTTTTATCGGTGGGAGTTTACAAATATTTTGACTATCAGGAGTTGAGGACGATTATTCAATAATTTTACGATGCTGCTATGTGAGCATAGTGACAAATAGACTTTTCTTCTACCTGCCAATGTCATAAAATGGGGCACTTAAGAAAAAGAGGGGGTTGTGGGGAGGGGGAGAGGAACGGTGGTGAAAGAAAATGGATATGGTGGACGAAAAAGAAAAGTGATGGCAAGGACGAAAAGAAAAACGACGAAGGAGAAACATATAAAGAGGAGGCAGAGCCTGGCGCGTTCGGGAGAGCTCTGTAAAGCGCGCACTCGGCCGGGCCGCGCCGCGCGCCGAAAGGCAGGACGCGGGGAAAAGAAAAAAATGCGATCGAAATTGAGTTTATCATCTTTTTATTGACTGGCCGTTCTGCTTGGGAATGCGCGAGTGTGGTTAGCAGCCGTGGTTCTATGCGAGCGAGGCGAACGGAACGGCCCGCCTGCTGCGGGCGTGAAGGTAGGGCCAAAGAAGACCAGAGCGAAAGAGGGAGTGGTCGTGCGAGGAGTGGAGGTAGAGAGAGTACTCAAACCTGTTCAGAAAAATGAGGGTTAGTAAGGTCAAAATATACACTTCCTATACCATTCCCTACATGTGGGCTTAAAGTGATGAGACGATATCACGATGGATTAACACCGAACTCAATCATAAAGTAAAAAAAAAAGTTCAAGTGAACCTCACACTAAAGGTGATGAAAAAAATCACCTACCCTATATGAATTCGGCTCACTTTCGAGTATGAATTGGGTCCATATGGCCACATGACAATAGTATAAGTTATTGGAGCGAAAGTAGCTCTTAAACGGAGAACTTCCCCGCACATGGAAACATATGTTTCTGCGTCCATTTCAGATCTGAGGACCATGGTCCTGGGTCGTCTAATACTCATTCAGTGCCTTTGTTTGAGTAGTTTTGTGAGAGTTCCGCATATGATCATTTGGATTTAGTTGGTGGCTACTCCGCACCAGGGGGAAGCAAACTGAATCAGCCCAGCCGTGATGTGTGTTTCGCCGCTAACCCATCTTTTGATTTGTGTGAGTCGCCACTTTTTAAACTGTAATGTTCTCCATGGTTCACACCATAAAAATCTTGATCATGAAAACCATTTTTCGGAAAGAACGAAGGCGTCCGAACTATACTTAAACCTTCGGTCTATACCCTTTTGAAGGCGCATTCTGCAAAATGGGAACTTGAATGTTTTTTGTCCACTGGTAAAACAAAGGTGCGATATCCTACGTTCCAGGGGTGCTAAACCCGTTTCGGGGTGCTAAAGTGTGTATTTTCAGATTTTCCCAAATATTTTCTGAATGAGCAAACCGATCACAGTTTGGGATACACTGTCGTATCCCTCGCAAAACGCGTCAAACGAGCCTACATGTGATAGGGTTCTGATAAGCAGTCTGTGAATGAAAAGCAAGGCAAAAAGTACAAACAATTCTAGCAATTTATGCCATTTTTGAACAGAACCCCATCACATGTAGACTCGCTCGACGCGGAATTTTGCGTAGATTATGAAAATAGGTCTTAGAATCCAATTTTAGTCCATGGGAACGAAATATTTCGAAAAAACAAACTAATGCCTTTGGAGCTTTAGTGCCTTTTTAAGGTAGGATATCCTACCTTTGTTTTACCAGTGTCTTTGAGAAGCCGTGGTTGATTTGTAACTGATTTCAATTTGTGGAGACGGGCGCGGAGTATGTTAAGTTTATCTTTCTTAACTTTTGACAGAACAGGATGACGGACTTTATGACTCTAGCTGCTTTTGGAGTATCTTCAGCTGCTTTTGAGTACGGAGGAAAGGTGAAATAAATGAGTAGAATTTCGTAGAAATCAATTTTATTCGACAAACAGTTTGTTAAAATTATGTTTTCCATGCCTACTGATGTTATAGCGGCGTTGTGACACATCGACAATCAGTAAAGGACTGTAAAAAACAAATGTCACAATGCGTTATGGCACACATTTTACAGCAAATTTTGGCTAACCGACAGTCAAAACAGCACTTCCGATGATACCTTTTAACACCAAATCACAACATACTAAAGTGACTAGAGTATTTTTTGGAGCCGAGCGCTCTGGTTGGAACGAAGTTCTAACATAGGTTATTTGGCTTTTTCGAATTTTAGGAGAAAGACTGCCATGTTAAGAAATGTGTTAAGGCAAATTCAAACATGTACTGGGTGTAACTGTGAATATGCAGCAGTGTTGCGGGTTTGCATACTCTTTACACCCGTAAGGGGCCATGGCCCCTGCGGCCATATGGAGTATGCAATCCCGCAACACTGCTGCGTATTCACAGTTACACCCGGTACAAAGATAGCAAGTTAACTGCTAGGATGAGTGGTGTACCAGATACATCTGTAAACAAAAGCAAGGACTAGCAGGATTTGAGCTTCGAAATAAGAAATACAGTATCAATAAAAATCAGGTTCCATGTTGACACTAAAATTTTTCTCCAATAAACTTTAACATCAGCTTTTTAAATACTTCGAGACTCGCCCTGTTTCTAGTATTAAGAACAATAAAATGAAGCCATCGATAGTTCTCTTTCCCTCATTCATATCCTTTCACACCCTCACACAACACATATATTCACTAGTATTTAAAATAATTTACATCTTTCATACTTTAACTATACACGTAGCATGACATTTCGTCCTACCTGAACCCTTCACAATTTTTACACAAAATCTGTTATTAAAACAGTAACAAATATTTACAACCGACATTACCGCTCCGTACACCGTTCGCACAGTAACGCAATCTACCGGATTGCATCCTTTACGTTATCAGGAAAATGGTGGAATCTCCTTAGTTTTGAGCTATGTTAAACAGAAAAATTACCTGCCTATATTTCACGGAGATATTGTTCTAATTATTAGAGGCGTGAACTTTGAATGTTCTCCTGTATAACGTTTTTTAACTTAAACATCACGCAGTAAAAATATAGCTGAAATGATAGGTAACCTTTGGTTTTGCAACCACGCAAGTTAAGCGACTGACATCAAACATATTGCAATGAACATTATTACGTTATCAATTACGGTATTCATACAGAACATCAATACTTCGACATAAACAAAAGAGTCTACTGGCAACAGAGTCCTTTCTCCCCTTTTAAACAGCAACATTCCTTCATAGGTCAGTACATATAGGGTAGCACAAGCGCGGGGTCCTCGCCTTGCTTGACGAGAAGTCTTTATTCATCAAACGCACTGGCCCGACGCTTCTTCACTGCACAAGTGTGGGTCCTAAGGCCCTCGGAGGGACTTGGAGCCAGCAGAGGTAGATGTCGTTTACACAGCCTTGTTCGGACAGCCCCGGGGCTGAACTACCGCCGTATGCACGGCGCCAGAATGACAAGGAGCAGGAGCGCACGCGCCCGCCAGCCCGACGAAGACGTCACTGCAACAAATTCAACTGGTAAAGCTCTTTGGCTATCGGCCAAACGCATGCATAAAGACCCTAATACTGATATGCTTCCTGTCTGCAATATGTTCGCCGGATCGAGCAGAGATGGTAAAACGCGTCATACGGCGGCCATATTTCACGCTCCGTGCAACAATACTACAGAGGCAGCAGCTCACCTCTTTCAGGCACGGGCTCAGACGGCCGGACGCCTAGCTCTTGGGGCTCCGACTTGACGGCAAAGCCGGCCGGGAGCTTGGCCGTGCACTGGAGCGTGAGTCGGCCGTTCTGGAAGTGACGGTGGTCCAGACGCATACTGAGGCTCAGCGCGCTCCACATTTCCCTGTCGGCCGTGAAGTGGTACGCGGTGTCCATGGCCGTCGGCATCTGCAACACGCATAAAGACACACACACGGGCTTTTAACTAAAGGTGGACTATACAAACGTCCCGCCCGTTCGCGAAACGAGGAACAAAGATGGGCCGTTAAGAAATAGGCGGAATAACTTTGGGTGAAGTCTGTGCGCTCCACTATATCCTGGTACAGCACTGCAGCACGCTATGCGCCCCTAGGCCATCAGGTCGCCCACGGGCCGCACTCACAGTTATAGTGACGAGCAGAGGTAGCCCCGGCCTCGGCCCCGGCTTTACGTCGGCTGTAAAACAACCCTCTCCTCACCTCGGCTTTGTCTGGCCGGCCGAGCAAGACCTGCTGCACATAGCAGCGCGCCCGCTGCACTGCGTTCAACGTCAAGCAGGACGAGAAGAACTACTCCCCGGCCGTTCGAATTGGGGTCGTTCGTTCCACGCTCGTGAAACAACGCGGCCTCTGCGAGAGGCACAAAGTAGCACCGCGACCACAGCCGCGCGGGTTGAAATTGTATCCCACATCCACGCGTGGCAATTGTAGATAAGGAATGTTTAGCTTTCGTGTCTCTACAATCAAGGCCTATCCAGCGTAGCTCTGAGCGGAAATGAGAGGCACGGCCTGCGGCGCGGGCGGGGATGCAAACTAAGCCAAACACAAAGGCGGGACGCATCTAGCCACTTCATTGTAAATGCGCGGAAAGTAAAAGTGGGGCTAATAGGCCACCACACCGCTTTTGCAGGGGGCCCCGGCCGGGCGGGACGACTCCCGACAGCAGAGGGGGAGCGACGGGGCGTGTTCGGGAGGAAGCGGAGTGGGGGGAGGTTTAAGGCGTGAGATTATGGGGACCGGGAGGGCGGGCACTTGCGCGGCCTTTTGTTGGAAATGTTTTAACGGACGGGATCTAGTCTGTCCGAAACAATTTAATAGAGTGCGCCGGTCTAGCTTAAAGCAGGGGGTAGCCTTTCGTACAACAAAAGAGTCGCAAACAATTTCACGCGGAAATTCTATATGTAATATAGCTATATATTTTGTACAAATACTAGGAGCGCTTTTAACGGGGGTTGAGCTATGGCACCAAATTTCACGCCGGATCGCAACGCGTACACCGAGGCATGCGGTGCAAGTCTCCCGGGCCGCCTGCTCCACCGATTAGGGGCCATTTATCAAATGAAGAATGAAGGGGCGAGGGAGAACGGGCGGTAAACGGGCCAGGGAGGAGGAGGAGAGAGAAAGCGAGCAAGACGGCTACTGACTGGACGAGAACACTGAGCGCCTCTGCCGATAGGAAAGCGCGCCACTTTCTTACAAAGGCGGAGGCGGGGAAAAAAGCAGGACTGCGCGCGCCCAGCAGCCAACAACAGCGTCCTGTCGGACGGGACGACAATCAGCTGTTGCGCGATACAGAGTCATCAGGCCGAGGACAGGGATGGAAAGAGAGAGGGACGGGAGCGGTGATTTGAAAATAATTATTGGCAGGCTTGGACTCCAGACACACGAGCGGGGAGCGACTAAACTCCATATTGAGTAATGGTCGCAAAACGGGCGACGCTTGTGGGTCATCCACGCATGGGCCCGGCGGCAGCAGGTGTGTATCTAGGTCACAAATGCCATTAGTTTCCGGAAAGGCTGCTGCCGGTGGCGTTCGACGTTTTTTTGTTGTTTTTTTTTTGCACAAATATATATAAATAAATACGATCCGTCAACCGCTTCTCTCACAGGCCTTTCCATGGCAGGCATATCGTTCACGCCGATATGCTAGGAACAACGCGAATTCTTAAGAGCCTCTCACTACTTTTATCACTCACCGTCACGTTGTTGATCTGGAAGCTGAGCTGCGCCGGCGGGACGGCGGGCGGCGCCGAGCAGTTGGCGAGCAGCTGGTCGCCGAGCTCGTAGCGGTCCTGGTGCACCCACAGCTTGGGCGGGCTCCGCGGCAGCTCTGCAACCAGAGGAGGCCGTCGTGGTCAGGAGACGCGGGGTGTCGGGTGGCGACCGGAACAGGGCAGGCGCTATCGTTGTAAGTGGGGGAAATGCGAGGAAATGGATAAGTTTGGGCCAAAGGCAGCAAAGAGGACCGACAAGGCGACGGAGCGAGGCTTTGAGGCCGCGCCGGGAGAGAGGGGCCGCTCCCGGGGGCATAACTCTTTGCTCTGATCAGCGGGGTGACTGGAGCGGACGGCCGGAGGCCCTTTGCGCTCTCCTTCTCCTTCTTGGTCGTTGCCAGTCGACCTCAACACTTCCCACTCTATCGAGCGGATAATACTTCGTTTTTGTATCGCGAAGACCCGGTAGTCGGTTTATTTCTTCACTTACCCGCCGAAACACAAAGCCTTACCGGTCTCCCGGCCATGACTCAGGTAAGGGCGAGGGAAGGCAAAATTAGGTGGGGAAGGCCCCGGTTGGCTTTGGTCGAATCTATGCCATAATCTAGTGCGGCAGGTCTGGGACTTTGCGACAAGGCTAATAATTCATGCCTCTATCGCACAAGGATGCGAGGTACTCTGGCGAACCTTAGCGCGGCGAGCGCTCCCTCGGGAGCGGCCGGAGGGAGGAGGGGGGGCTCTGTGACGGCCAGCATCGTGGCAAACATGCCCACCACATCTACATCACGAGCGCCCAGGCGGAGAGCCAGCCACAAAGAACAGATGGAACTCGATCGTCCCCATTCTATCATGAGTTTTTCTTTTGCGATTTGCCTCGCAGCGCCGGGCCTTTACTTTTGACAAAGATGGATGGGTAGATAGGCTCTCGCCCGTCCGACGGCCCGTAGCCAGGGCCAGTCCGCAGCAGGAGGCGGACTTAGCAAGTTTCTGATCTCAGGCAGCCCAGTCGTTTATCTCCACAGCGTTGCGCCTATAGCTGCCCGCCTCACCCCGCCCCGCCCGCCCCACCGTAGGGTGTTGATTGGGGCGTTCCGGTTTGCAGCGCCCGGGGGACCCTCTCCTGAGCAGCAACAGACCCTGCCTCTACTACGCCCTGTCGTCGCCTCACACGGATTTTTGTGACGCCCTGTGCGAAATAAGATCCTCCGATTAAAGGGTTTCGCGTCAGCGCCGCCGGAGCGCTGGGCATGGCCGGGAGTGGGCGGGCGGTGACTGACGCCGCTCGGACGTGCCGCTGCCAGCCGCCGGATTGAAAAAGGAGCGGCGAACAGCGCATCAGCGCTCTTAATGAAAGCGAGGCAGCAGGGCCGCCTCCCTCGCCCGTCTAGCCGCGTCCATGGCCTACACTGTTAATTGGGGGTGTACAGTCATTGTACGCCAAAGGCGTGTAGCACCCAAAACTGTACGCCTTTTGGCATGTAATGACTGCACGCCTTTGGCGTGCAGTGACAGCACATCTTTCTTAGTGGAAATGCCCATGCGTTTGCTGGTGGTGCGTAAAGCCAAAGCGCCTTCGGCACTCCCACTCTGCTTCGGAAGCTGGAGTAGGGCGTTTAGTTTCTGTGCATCCTCAGCCATTGGCCCGCACTAACGCACGGGTTTTGCCTATAGCATTTGCACTGACAAAGATGTGCTGTCACTGTACGCCAAAGGCGTGTAGTCATTACATGCCAAAAGGCGTACAGTTTTGGGTGCTACACGCCTTTGGCGTACAATGACTGTACACCCACGATTAACAGTGTAGTTCCTCTGTGTGGATGCTCTTCACGAGAAAAACAATTTAACTTCCCAACATTCAGATGTATATATTTTCGATTTTAAATGAATGAGCAACCCTTCTTTTGCTGGCAGTCAACGGTTGCGGTTTTCGCAGCGGTCACTGACTCTGAATTCAGCCAGCCAGTCGCACGCTGCTTTATAATCCTGTATCGCTGCGAGCGTCACTAGCTCCCCACCCTCCCCTCGCCAACGCCACACCCGCCTTACTCAAGCCCGGGCGCGTCCAGGCCAGCAGCTGATGATGTTTGCGGCCCCATATTACGCAAGTTGGCACCAGCGAGCCTCAGTCGCTAAACTTGGGCCATGTGTGCAATATTGATGGGCAGCTTCTGGGCGGCCATGAGGCACGGGGCGCCAGGCCCAGCACACCCCGCCCACCACCGGGAATGACCCACCACTCCGGGCCGGGTCGTGTACCCTGTCCTTTGCAATACACCAACTCAACGTTACCTTAAAATGACAAAGTCACAAGACATAGTTGGCTGAGTGGAGTGAGTCCATAATCCGCGAAAAACATCTTACACTCATGCATCTATGCGTTCCGCGTCAGCTTCGCGGTAAGAGATAGCTCGATTTTCCGGAGAGGCTCATCGCCTCGTTGTGGTGGAGAGAGCCTTCCGTTAGCCTTGTCTGCTCCCCTCGGCCCTCCCCCTGCGCGCGTGCGTGAATGTGTGCGAACGCTACGTGCGTGCGCCCGCAGTGGGTCAGGGGGCCGAACACAGGAGCAGGCTGCTGCCGCCGAGGCAAGTTGGAGGAGGAGGAGGGGAACCAGACGACAGTTGTCTCGTATTTCTTGACCGCGTTGTCTGCCACTGTTTGTGTTGTGTGTTTTCTGGTGTTTGAGCACAAATATATATATGGCGAACTGAAACACACCAGCATAGTCAACTTTAAAATGAAGTTTGGGTTAAAGAAAAGAGCCGCGCCTTGTCTCGTCTGATCTCTTACGCTGTCGTCTCCCAACAAAGTGTCATATTCACTTTAGAGCGAAACCATTCGTCGACATTCCTGTGTTTTTGGAAGCGGTACAGTGCGACTAAAATCTGAACTCTAAATAAAAAGCCCAGGCCTGGCGGCCCGTGGGATTCAGCGGAGGACACAACGCTTGTGAGAAAAGGAACTGGCCCGTCGGTACGAAACTATCCATTACCCTGCGAGCCCCTCCTCCCAGCATTGTGGGGGGGTTACACTGCAACGTATGCCCCCGGTACCGCTCTAAGGCGGAGCCGAGCCGGAAGCGTCCCGAACAACGCTCTTGAGGAGAAGAGCCGACGGACAGGGCGGGGCTCGTGGCGCGAAGATCAGCACTTTATCTTCATCGGCGCGGGCGCGGGTGAGAGGTGCAAGGGGGGAAGAGGGGTGGGGGGCGGCGCTCGTCCATAACTTGCGTGACACTGAGGAGACTTAGCGAGACGAGGGCGCGCGGCGGGGGGCTACATTAGCCTACGCACACCCGCGCACGCGCACACGCACGCACACATTCGCGCTCTGATGGTCTCGGGCCGCGTAAGCCGTGCCAAGGTTCGACAAAGCCTAGAGTCGAGGCGCGCGCAGAAAAAGGAAAATTTGGGTGAGGTTTCGCAGTTTTGCGCTTGATGTGAAAAAGTATCATTTTTGAGGATACGGGCTGTAATCGAATTCTTCAATTGTTCATTGTTCTGTAATGCGACATTTTAAAGAAGATGCGGGAGGAAAATAAAACATGAACCAATGACCGGAGGGGGTCTTATTAAGCCGGTCGGATCTGAAACCATAGCAGGCGGACGCTCGTCGCCTTCCCTTCCTTTCGCCCGGCAGCAATTTCTAACCGTGTTCCCTTTTCATCCATAGGACGGGCGCCATAACCCCCTCCAGCACAGCACCTCAGCTCAGCCGGGGCTGAGGCGGGCGCCATGGGCTGCGCCATGGGCGGCGCAGTGTAACGATATCGGGAGCTGTAACCGACGAGTCTGCCGGGCCGCTCTCGCGCCGCTATCGCGCCGCGCCCGGCCGCCTCACCTCCGCCTTGGCCGCCGCCTGCCACCGCTCCCTTCGCGGCAATGGATCCGAGCAGGAGAAAACGCTCCCCAGCTGATTACGAATGCCGCGCACAGATTTTACGCTCTTTCTCTGTTTCCCGGGGCCCTAATAACTCTCTCCATTCCCCGATAAATTCCCGTAATGGTGCCTAATGGACGTCGCAGCTAGAAAATGGCTACTTGATTCTAACCGTCGCCGTCGTCCGCTTGTCTGGCCCCCGCCCCTCTCCGCCTCCCCCGTCTCATTTGCCTTGATACTTGCGCACAGTGCCTTTTATATTCCCTTTTTTTAAGTGTCTTTTTTTCTCCCTCTCTTTTGCTCCTAGATGAAGTTTTCCCCCCTTTGCTAATTTACGTCGGCGGGCGCGCGAGCTCTGTGTACAAGGACAAAATCGTTAATAAAGGGCAGAGGTTGGTGGGAAAATGAAATAAGTTGGGTAAAATTTGAAATAACTCTTCACGCCACACCAGCGCGTTGTGGGCATCGACAAGATATCGTCAGCCCCCTTGTAAGTACACAAAAAGAGTTCAGGAGGCTATTTTTTTCTCTGTTTCTTTTTTCTTTTCAATCACATTAGCGACAACGCCGCCGTTGACGTGACTCCGGCCGAGGCAGCCCCTCTCACCCCGAGGGTTGGGGGAGGAGGATGATGAGGGGGAGGAGACAGCCAGACGTCCAGGACACTAGGGCCGACGCCGGGCCGAGCACAGAGCTGCGTGAGGGGAGGGGGAGGGGGGCAGAGCCACATGCACTCAGCCAGACCGGGTCATAAAGTTGTGTGTTGGGCTGGGCTGGCCGGTGCCAGCGAAGCTAGCTAATACCGCAGGCCCGCTCAAACCCGGTAGGCTGCATACTGCGGTATGTGGTGCGGACCCTGTGCACTGTGCACCGCGCTCACACTCGGATCACATTCTGGTCCGGCTACTTCCTGGTAGGAAAGCCACGTGACTTTATACCGCACAGGGATCAAACCTGCAGCACACACGCCCCATAATGCGTCCGTGGCCAGAATATATTGTTAGATACGGGCGGATCGTGAGTAACGCGTTCTGGCGTCACTGCAGGCACTTGCTCTTTCTCTCTCACACACATACATCTCAGAGAAACACAACGACGATTTCGCTCGTCTCAGCAGAACGGGGAGCTACTACTTACTACTAAGCTCTCCCTCGGGCGCGACTAAACTTTACTGTTATTGCAAATCAATTTCAGCCGGATGATGTGCTGATTTGGGTTGCTGGCTTGGCGCGCGTGACTTTCAAAACGACCCTGTTTATTTATTCGATTAGGATATACCGATTGTCGATAAGAGATGATCAGGCGGTGGGAGGAGGTGGTATGTGCAGGTGATTGCAGGGACACAGCAGCGAAGGGCGGCGGAGGGGCGGGCACCCTATCTGATGATCATCAGCTGAGTTGTTCATGTAGGCTGAAATTACTGCGAACAGGCGTGGCGTGAGGGGGTGGGGCGGAGGGGG
>NW_026267311.1:285008-294136 GCF_000697945.3 Frankliniella occidentalis | reverse complement strand
GGGGGGGGTAACGCAAACAGGCGGTCTAAAAACTCATTTATGCTGCGCTTAATTAATTGTAATTGAATTTGGGCGGAGAGGGTCAGATTTCGGTCAATTGGAAAGGTGTGCGGCGCAGGAGGAAGAAGACGGCGCAGGCTGCCGCAGAAGGGGGAGGGAGCAGCAACGGAGCAAACAGTCACTCACCGCAGCGCCGCCCTCAAAGGAAACCGACCAGCGCGGCGGTTTCACCTTGGCACGACTCTCGCACTCACCTGTAAAACAGAGAAGGAGCAAGCGATTAAACAGCTGCCAACGCTTTTAAATCACACCCAGATACTTTTCTCCGGCGTCCAATGTGACACGGCGGACACAAGAGAAGAGAAAAAAATAAACTAAAAGCGTCACGAGTCCGAGGTCGAGGTCAGCGCGCTCAGAGGTCGGCGACCTCTGAACGAAGAGATTGGAAAGGACACGTAGCAGAAAGGACGGCCATTGTTTGGCCGCACGCTGAACGGGGCGGACTGCTGTGCCTTTGACGAACCCACTCCGCAGAAACCCCCCGCGTGCCATATTGGGAGAAATTGCGGCACTGGTGAGACGAAAAGAAAGGAATAATGCAAGAGAGGAGAGGGGGCAGGGATGTGGTCGGTGGTCGGCGGCGAGAGTGTCCCGAGTGGAGGTGGAGCAGAGAGCGTTGGACAAGGGACACCCGCCGACTCAGGAGGTCAGGTGCGTGCCTGACTGCGCCTGCTGTCTGCATTGACATTCGACACCATAAGAGGGTCATGGTCGGTCTTAAAGGCGGCATTAGCCCGGACTTGTAAGGTTGAGCCAAATGGGCGAGCCTGAGATGCAATGAAGTGCCGCTCCTTTAGTTATTCTTTTCCTGACATTGGTGTGCCAGAAAGGTTTCTGTGGAAAAAGTTTGCTGTCGATACGAGAAAACCCCGCGCGGCGCTCCTTCGGGTGGGATGGCGCCTGCGGAGCGGGCGGGTAGGCCGCACGGGCACACCGCTGCGCAACGGTGTGCCTACCCACTGGTTGACAGGCGTTTCTCACAGCCTCGTGCGAAAGAGCACTCTTGGGAAACGATCGAAAACGTCACAAAAGTGAGGAGATTCGCATTAGGATGCACGCACATAGGCTTCATTTTACACACCCTCTCACTGCCTTTTTCCTCTGCTTGAGTTTACCTGAGCCTTTAGACCAGAAAGGGCCCGAACAGTAAAGGTGTGCGAATGTGTATGTTATGGCTCCGCGCCATATATCGGGCAGGGTAACGAGGTATCGATAAGGGCATCCAAACGGTGCAATCGAGATGATGTATGGCGGGTGTGTTGGCAAGGCAACGCAAGCCTGTTGTGCGGACCGCGGAGCAGCCTCTTGTACAGATCGCGCACACACGACTGGGCGCCCCCAGAGCAACGGCCAAACACCTGTTTACGACCACCACGAATGAGCTCATAATCCAGTCCGAGCAACGTCTACGAGCGCTACGCAAACAAGCAGACGCGACTTCAGAAATAAATGTATCGGAGGGGGAAAAAAGGCAACCCGCCCGTGCCGTCGCGGGCGAGGAGGCAAAAGAACACACAACATTCGAGGCACGTATCGGAGCAGCACTATTTAATTTTCCGCACGTAGCAAATTTAATCCATCATTGAAACACGGACACAACACGCGAGCAGCAAGAGGACCGCCCCGCGGGCGAACTGTGTCGGTGGAGCAACCCAATTTATTGACTGCCAGTTTATTTCAAATTTATTGCCGTCTTGCGCCGTACGAGTTCCTCTTCCCTATCCCCTTGGCTTTCCCCCTATCCGCTGTGTTCTCCTCCCTCGCTCTGGCAGGAGCTTGCCAGCGCAAAGTGTGCTGTTATCCCACCCGGATCCAACGCGAAACAGAGGACGGTGCAGAATCTCGTGTATGAGATAGCCGCACCAGATGGACCGCAAGGTCTGTCCAACTGTGAGGCAAATTAACCCATCCCATCTGCCTTCAAGCAGCTCACAGCAGAAATGTTGGAAACAGCCACAGACTGCTTTATTCAATCAACCGAAACGCTTTCGAAGAACGGAAAACCAAACAAAATAAAAGGCTTGTGCCCCTTTTGTCCGAAGCCGTCCGTAGAGGTGCCCCTCAGTCAAAAACACTTTCCAGCCCCTCTAAACTCGATGGGTCACTGCTTCGGCGCTTGCGGCGCGCAGAGGAAGTATGAGTTGGGAAAGAAGTAAGCCCCCCGCGGGACGCCCCCCCGGGCCCGGAGCTCGTCCTTGCCGAGTAATTTGTAATTTCACCTGACGAAACTTTGCCGAGATGCTCCGCGTTAGGCCAGACGGTAAGTAGGCAGAGTAAGTAGCCTCTAGGCAGCGGAGGTGGTGAGGCAGCCGGCGGGCGGGGGGCGCCTAGAGGGCCTGCTAATACGTCGTGCTGGAAGCTAAAATGATGAATCGCTGCTTCTGACACTTTCGTATGTCTGCTATGGGCGCCAAACTTCGCCATTCTCTCGGCCCCTTTCTCGCCCCCCCCCCCTCTTCCGCGCTCCACTGCCGCCGCGCGCCGCTGTTTCTGCCCGGCATGTGTCGGGGGAGCGGAACGCGTCCCGAATGAAAACACCCGGCCAGTCCAGAAGTTGCGATATCATATCTTCAGCGAGCGATCCGGCGACGTAAAGAATGGGGCTAACCATCGGATCAGCCTCGGCCAAGGCAAACGGACCCGTGCATCACCCGCGGCGAGCCTGGCGGGGTGTATTATGGACAAAGGGCCTTCGACGAGTCAAAAAGATTTTTCTAGTCGTAAAGTTGCCTAGAGCAGACCACATAATGTTGAAGGGGAAAAGCAATTTTCACTAAGGCGTTTTTGTTTTCCCCTCGCGCATTTTCTTTCCTACTGCGGGGAGGATAGGGCCGCGCTCACTGAAGGAGCAGCCACGCTCATCGCCCGGGAGAGCGGCGTGAAAAATAAGAGAAAGGGAACCGGCGGACCTAAAAGAAGTGCGAAAGACAAGGAAAGTGCAGACAAAGAGAGAGAGAAAAGGGGAACTGAGATGAAGCGCTGACGGCGAGGGAAAGAAGAGAGAGACAGAGAAAGACTGTGTAGAAAGTGTAACCGGTTGGCGATGTGCGGGGTGCAGGACAACCTTCATTGAGGCGAAGGAAATAAGGGTAGACATTCCTTCCTCCTCCCCCAGCCCGGCGCCCGCAGGACCCGGCACGCCAGGGCACGGCAGGGCACGCCAGGGCACGGGAGTCCGGTAGGGGGTCTTATTGCTGCCACTGCCACACAAACACACAAACTACCTTGTCTGTAATGAAAAGCTTCTCTATGGCCAGACTGAAGGAAAATAGGGGGTGCGGCTGGGGGACGCCGGCCCGCCGGCCCCCCGCCGCTGGTCCGGGGGGCTGCAGAGGGTCAACGTGCGGGGGAGGGGAGGGGGCCGACCCCCCATCAGCACTGTCGCCCGCGCGTGTGGGGCGCTCCCATGGGGCGAATAGGGCGGGGAAAAGCACTTTCGGAAGCAGATACGCCTGCTAGACTACCGGACAGTGCATCGGAAAAGTTTCACCACGAATATACATTTTTTCCCGACTCGCCAAATTTACTGACTCGATGTGGGTAAGATTTTGAAAGCGTCATTTTATATTCACTATCCACCGAATCAACTTGTGGTGTGCGGCAGTGGAGGGCCTGAGAGGTTCCTCTGACCACTAGGACGGGTGCGTCCGGTGGGTACAGCGGCAGAGCTCAACCACCAGCCCGGCCGGGCATCAGGGTACCTAATGCAGACACTTTCTGAAGGTAAGAAGGTGCATACAAGCGAGGAAGGAGAAAGATGTAGAGAAAGGGAGAGGGTTGGGGGAAGAGAGGGACAGAGACAAAGAGGAAGAGAGAGAAAAAGGGGGGCGGGGGGTTGATAGAGGAAGGGTGGGTTGCGGTGGTAAGGTGGTAGGGGGGGGGGGGCGAGACAGAGAGACGGATGTGTCCACGGCGATAAAGGCCGGGGGTTGCCCCTTGACTCCCAAGCAGGTCCGGACGCAGGGGGCCAGGCCGGGTCGCCCCGGACCATGAGGAAGGTGGGGGGCCTTGTCGTCCGGGGGCGTGGCCGGGCGTGGCGGAGCGTGGCGCGGCAGAGGGCCACGCTTTGCCGTCTCCCCCCGGGGACGTCGAGGAGCGAGGGATGAAAAACACTTTTTCTGCGGCTGAAAGTGCGGCTCGACCCAAGACTCGGGCCGCGGAGGCCACACGTGAGCGTGCACGACTCATGAGGACACGGATCGGATCGGCGCATCGTGGAGGTCACGCATTAGAATAGGTTTGCTCATTTCAGCCAACACTTAAAAAAATAGTTGTAGTTTCTATCAGGCGTGTAGTAAAATTGCAAATTTAAAATCGTAAGATTGCAATCGACTTGGAATTCAATTCATCGACTATTTTGTAGATATCACAAAATATCGTCAATTTACGAGGAATGTTTTGTTTTTTCCACAAGTGAACTCAAACCTATTTTCTTCTTATGCCACTTGCTGAGTATGAGAGACTGATATTAAGGGCGACCGTTAGTTAAAAAGGGGAAGGGTGGCAGAAAACTTGAACGGTGTTGAGTTAAAGCAACTATCTTTTAAACGTGGCTGGTTCACGGCACCACAAGCATGCGCGCAAACATGTGCCGAGCAACGTGATCGACGGAACGACGGCGAAGAACAGAGCACGCAAAGACTTACTTTTAAACGAAACAAACAGTTTTGCATGACGGTGCGAAAAACGCTTTCACTATTGGCCATGGGACACTCAGTGAAATTCTGATTAACACGAACGAACATTTATAGAACGATTTTTAAGGGGGCATCCTAGTGCAGCGGGCTTAAAAAAGGGGGTGTTTTTGGGAATTTATTTTTAAAAAACTAAAGCTCTCAGAGCAAAACCGATTGCGGGGTTTAATAGCTAGCACTTTAAGCTACAACACTGTAAAAAAAATTCTGAAAATTCAGTAGATCTTTTTCAGAATCGGCAGTCTGAATCTTGTTTTCAGACTATTACTCACAATTTTCTGAGTTTAGACTGAAAATCCAGACTCTTTACTCTGAATCAGGTTTTCAGAGCAACTTGTCTGAATATTTTTAAGTATATTTTCAGACTAAACACTGAATCTACAATTCAGAGTTACCGGTATGAATTTTGAGTGGAAAGTCCACCGGACAGGCGGACGAAGCACACCAGTAGCCGGCGCTGACTACCACGCAGGTAGCCGGCAGCTGAATGGTTAAGGTTGCGGCTTCCGAACCTGAAGGTTGGCGGTTCGATCCCAACCAAGGGCAGTACCGAATGGACAGATATGTCCTTACCTGGGCATAGCTCTCTACCCCCATAGTTGTTAAGTGGCTCGCTATGTGTTCATTTTTCACATTTCCAAAAATATTTTCATACCGGCTGTCTGAATTTTCAGACTAAGTGGTATGGTAAGGCAGTACTGAAATTTCAGACCCAGGTGCAGTCTGAATTTTCAGACTACTGATCTGTAAAAAAACTTCAGACTAAAAGTACTGGAAATTCAGTAAAACTTTTTTTACAGTGAAAATCCATTGTCGCCGGTGCCGGTTACCCCTCGGGTAGCGGAGCTATCCCCCATGAGGCAACACGCTGCAGCAATGTCATCTCCTCATGGTGGGCAGTCTGGAGGTCGAGCCGTTGGTTTTAAACAGTCGACCAAAAAAAGAAATTGAACTTTAGGAGTGTGGCTATCGTGTGAACCAGGAGTTTTGCGATAGAGCAAAATTTACTATTTTTTTGAACGCCTCAAACTTTTATGATAAAATTTTGACCAAAAATCTTAATCTTTTCAATTTTTTTCACTGTGAAGGAGGTATCCGAATACAGCTATCCTGGTTCACACAGAGATACGCGAGAGGAACAACCACGAAAAATCGCAACCCGATCGGCCAAGCGGTTTGGCCGCTAGAGTGCCCACCAGTTCGAAAAAAGGCGTTTCGAGAAAAACGCCGTTAAAGTTTTGCGATGCCGACGGAGCGCTGCTTACTGCGCGCTCCGCTCTTACGGGCAGGAAAATTCGAATTGACGCACCGGACAAAGTGGGCTGTAATCTAGTGACCATAAGGGATTTTTTGAGACCAAAATATTTTTTTTCCATTTTTTGAGCCCACTACACTAGGATGCACCCTTAAGAAAAAGGAAAACAGATGGTCTAGCTAATGGTGTTTAACAGCATAAGCCAAGAAGGAGAAAGGGGATGTGAAGTGGCTAAAATGCGGGTTAAAGGGTGTGTTGCGGGAGCCGGTCACGCCATAGGCGCTCGTATAATGTGTGTGTGTGTGTGGCGTGCGTGGCGGGGTTCGAACGAGGGCGAGGGCGTGGCTGGTATGGGCGTGGCGGAGAGGGGCGCCACAGCCCAGGATGCCCACATCGCCGTGGACCGCAGGGGCACGCTTCACGGCCATAAACTATAACTCGTAATGAAAGAAGGGAGAGCAGGGCCGATCCCTGGCCTTTCAGGCCTCGTCCTCCCCAACCCCCCTTATCGTGAAAACTGTAATACAGCAAACAAATCGCTGCTCGAGTTTATCTTTGGCGATGGGGGAGAACTCGAGGAAAACAGGCCATAAGGCAAGCCGTTGCTCGGGTTAGGGGGCGGGGCCGGGGCGGATGCGTGGTGGCACGACAAAAGGAGAGAGAGCTGCTGGGGCGGCGAGCGGCGGCGAGCGGGAGCGAGCAAGGGGGGGCCGCCGCAGCGGCGCGGCAGGAGCGAGCAAGGAGCACGAGGGGGCGCAGGAGCGAGCGAGAGTGGTGCGCGGGGCTGGCTCACGCTCACGGCTCGGCGTGCCTACTGTTTGTCATGCCACGCTGTTGTGGCACGGCTCGGCTAAACCGCGCGAAATGGTATGATTCCTACACAGCGGCGCCACTATCGCGCGCGGGAGTTAAACCGGGCAGCAGAGCAACAACAGCGCGCCGGGGCCTGCTGTAAAGCGGAGTGTGTGTGTCCCGGGCAATAATCTGGTGTTTGTCGGGTCGGCCGTGGAGGGAGGGACTCCCCTCCGTATATAACGCGGGCAGCCGTCGCGGGCCGAGGGCGCGGCGGCGGCGGCACCGTAACAGAATAAGTGGGGCTGCGCCTCTCACCCAACTGCCCTCCGGGGACGAGACCTTCACGGGCTGCGCCGGAGCCGGGCCGAGGCCTAGGGCAAGGGTACAATTGGAAGGGCTGCTGCCACGGCGCCGCGGGGGGGTGAACGTGGCGTGAGTGAGAGGGGTGGGGGAGCAGCCACCTGATAAGGAGGTGGGAGGGGGAGAGTGAGAGCGACAGCCGCAAACACGTCGTTACGACTGGTTCGCACCTTTTTGACACCCCGCCAGATAGCGCGGGGCCGTGTGTGGGGCAGGCCTGGGGGGAAGGGGGGGGGGAGGTGGCCCCGGCGACGTAGTATGTCATACCGCAGAGAAGGGGGGAAGAAGCCAATGAGTTTGCGCTATAGCCCGAAGATCTTAGTGCTAAATTACATGCATCTACTTTCACTTTCTTGGTATTGGCCAAGTGACACCTCAGTTTAGAGCCTATATTTAAATTTGATATGACGTAATGAAAACCACAGTCTGCATTAGATTTGGGAGTGAGTGGTGCGCAGTTTAGAGAAAGTTAAGCAACCGGATGTTGCAGTCGTAAGGGGGGCGGTGTTCCTGACGCTGCGCAGCGAAGGGAAAGGGGGGGGGGGGAGTCTTTGATTTCCATTTCGTAGGAGTGCTCGGCTCTCCTGCAGCTGCTCATAGCCGTCGTGCGAGAAAACTTTGGAAATTGAGGACCCCGCGCCGCACCGGGCCGACCAACTTTTGGCACAGAGGCGATAGTACCTGAGGAGAGTGACACCGTATGCGATCGGCGCGCGAAGAGGGGGAGGAGGCATGGGAGAGGGAGAGGGGAGGGTGTTACTGAGAGAAAGAGAAGGGGCGGGATTTCGCAGCCCCGCACGTCACCACACCTGTCGCCGAGAGTCAACGGGATCAGTGTCGAGATAGCGTGCGCCTCGCCTATCCCGGGCGGCGCGGGCGGCGCGAGGGGTCGCCTGCAACCAGAGACCGAGCAACGTGATCTTGCGCTGCAGGCCCGGCACGGGCCACAGCAGCAAAGGCCACGAGTCAAATATCGCCGCGGTTCGGTTAGGGCTGAGGGAAGACGATCTCTCAAGAAGGCGATCGAAAACAGGGAAATATCCTAGCGTTTTGTGTTGTCTGCCTGCACTCTCATGTTGGTTGACTTCTTTCATCGTCCCCGCTTAACCCGTCACCACGCTAAGCCACACACTAAATGTGTATCAACACTTGCTGCGCGTGTTTATGGCCATAGATTGACACACACGTAGATATGCAAAACTACTCAAAAATTTGAACACAATTGTGCACCAACTCTATGGCAAACAAATTTATGTACAGACGGTTGTGATTGATTGTAAACGACTTATTCGATACCCACACTTGGTGCAAATTAGTACAAGTGCAGTTCACATGTGATATGAGGTTTGCACAAATAAACGCTATTGAGTCTGGGCGAGGGCGGGTGGCCTCCGGGGAGAGAATAGTGGACGGCCAATGTGCCGCAAGATCAGTAAGCCGGGCCGCGACCGAACTGAGGCGTGGCGCCGTGTGGCTGAGCGTGGCTAACCGTGGCTGAGCGCGGCTGAGCGCGGCTGAGCGTGGCGCTTTCGCGAAATGGGCTCTCCTTGCAGCGCAGTCGAGTGCGAAGGCAGCGCAGAAGAGGAAGGGTGCGCGCGCGCTCCGTGGGTCCTGCGCCGAGCTGATAGGCTCTCGCTGCAGTCACCTTGCAATTCTACAGGCTAACATTTTTTTTATTTTCCTACTTTTGGAATTTTATAGAATAGAATTTTCTGGTAGGAAAAATATTTTCCAGGGATTTTGGACGTGGTTGCCGCTAGAAACAAACGAATGGTTAAAGTCACGCGGGCGCTCGCTGCTGGGGAGCGAACGCCGCGCGCTCCTTTCAAAGTTTAACTTTTCCCAGCAGGAAAATTAATAGCACCGCCGAGGCGCCGCAGCAGCAGCGGGGGACGTGTTCAAAAACAGTAATTTGATTAAATGGTGGTAGGTGACTGTGTCGCGGGTCGCACCCAGCCCCCCCA
>NW_026267311.1:271674-284783 GCF_000697945.3 Frankliniella occidentalis | reverse complement strand
GGGGGGGGGGAGAAAAGGAAAGAGAGAGGAAAAGGGACAGAGAAGGCGAGATAGGACGGGTCACCACGGTGGACATGATAATTTACGTTCGAAACACACTTTCACGACTTGCATTCATTTAGGTAATGACCATGAGAAGGGGGTGAGGCCCTTGTGGCCCCAACGCCCAGGCGGTTGAGGCGTAAGAGGGTCTCAACAACACGAAACAAAATAAAGAAGAGAGAGAGCAACGAGCAAAAGGAGAAGAGGAGGGGGGGTGGTGCAAAAGGGGGAACCAGGAGTAGGAAAGAAAGCGGTCACGGAGGGGAAAAAAGGGAAACACCAGTCGTAGAGCAGAGTGCATTCGCGTAGGCTAGCAAAACAAATGGAGAATTGTAAATTTTCAACGGAGAACAAAACAAACACTCAAAAAATACATAGGTAATGTTTATTCTGGACATTTGCGGAGTAATATTTTAAGAGCGTGAAAATAACTGATAAGGAACAGAACGAGATCGCGAATGCGGGCGCCAGAATCGCATCATAGGTGAAACGTTCAGGAAGCGAGTCGCTTCCTGAAGCCGTCGAAATAGGGGCAAAACAAAATGCGACGCCAACCACAAATAGACATAAATCCACCGAGAGCAGAACATCGTCCCTTGTGGGAACGAAGGGAATAAATGAAGGTGACAGCGAAGTGCAGAGGTTATTCGAATGAGCTGCAGTACCGTGTGTCTTGTGTCGTCGTCCCACACAAGAGAGAGTCAGCAAGAAAGAGAGCGAGAGAGGGAGAAAGAGAGTGGGGTGGGGGGAGAGAGACGCGGCCGGGGCAAAAAGGAGAGGGGGCGGACAGGCAGGAAGGAAATCGTCTTTTGCCCAGGGCGGGTTATGTCTACGCTGGACGTAAAGTGGGCCGTGGCCCGGCCCAGGGTGAGCAGCGCCGCCCAGAGCAAGCAGGGCTTCTTCGTCTTCTTCGTATAGCGCTTACAACGGGGTCAATCGCAATTGCTGCTGCGGGTGTAGCGAGGCGCCGCTCTCCTTTCGTCTTATAGGATATTCCTTGACGGCGCCTCTACGACCTCCACAGGAGTGAGAGGAAGAGTTTCTTTGTTGTTCAAAAGTCATGAGTGGACTTGGACTGTCAGCAGTGCTTTCGTTGTTGAAACGGTTTTAGAAGCCACTGCTGAATAAGTTGAAAGGTGCGTAGTTGAGGTTGTGCGGTGACGCGAAACGGGTCGATACTAGAATTGCGCTACAACAACCAAAGTTAAGATGAGTTGGCAAAGAGTGATAAAGCCGCGCGTTTGTCCGCGTTGGCGAAGCAGGACGGGGCGTCGTCCTCCTGCCCTGCGTCGTGTCCCGCACGCATATCGTACAATCTTGTTTCTTGTTTGTCATTCCAATTAATTGCAGGCCCGTTTGAGTTGAGGGATGCGGGAGGGGAAGGGGGGGTTTTGGGAGCGGCACGGGACAGCGCTCGCCGCACGCAGACCCTTCGCCGTGAAGGTGGCTGGTGGCTGACAGGGTGCTCGTTGTAGACGAGCGCCAGGGACGTTTGCCGCTGCCGCCGTCACGTGGTGCAGTATAGAATGCCAAAAGGGAAAGAGGAAAAAATCCGCAGCGCGGTGATGCGATAGAGGAGGAGAAACGGAGAATGGAATGAGAACTCACGCACTGCGCGGCCGGCCGAGGCGGCGGCGCGACTGGCGAGCCACAATGGCGGGCCGGGGGATGTTTTGGCGGGAAGGAGCAGGAAGCAAAAGGGCCGGCGGGACACAAAGGGGGCCGCTGCTCTGCATTACTGCTCACAGACACTTTTATTTCTTGCGAACCGCGCCCGCAGTTCTCGCACCGACGATCATCTTATAATAATTATTAAAGGAGAACCGATTCAACCGGGAAAAAAACAACAAACGGTGCAGATTGTTGTCATTCGATTTTGTTTCATGGGGGGACGTGCAAAAGGTCGGTGAGAAGTTCGCAGAAGCTACAAAGTCGAAATCAAAATCGGGCACTGATCTCTGCTTGTTCAAATTCTACCCATGTTATGTTGGATGTTTAAATAGACCTTCTAAGCTATCAAACACGGTTACCGTAGCAAACCAAAAAGTTAGCACCAAAGTATTAGGTAAAACTGCTACCCTAGGACAAAAACATTCTGCAATCACGGAGAAAAAAATAGGAGTCACCAGATTCCGTAATATATTCAAATTTTTCGGTTGGTACAAATACGTCAATGCTGCTTGCCAAACCTTAGAGGTCTGATGGTTTTATGACTTTTCGTGGGAGCAGTCAGCTGTGCATTTAAACAGGGACGGGAGACGGAGCGTTCGTTTGGCTCCAGAGGCCTCGGGAGATGCGGGGTCGTGGTGCCGACTAAGACAGCACAAATCGCCCTCACCTGCCCGACGTGCTACGCTCAAATGAGGAGCGAACACCACCCTTAGGATGGTGCCTTCCCCCTCCCGCCTCCTGCTACGCCATGCATGCCTACCGAAAAGAGGAGAGCAACAACAACAACAGCAGCAGCAGCAAGGGCTGGAAAACTTTGAAGACGGAGGTCGTCGCCAGTGGGGGAGTAAGGGAGCAAGGCAAGCGGGTGAGAAAGACATAAGAGAGTAAGGCAGAGAGAGGGAGAGAGAGAGGCAGTCAACAATTGGGTGCTTCACGCCATCCATCACCAAACAGGGGAGCGAGGCAAGGCGTCACTACTCGGCCAAGGGGTACGGAAGGTGCTCGCGGCAGAGACGTGGGGGGGGGGGGGAGCATGACCGACGAGCAGCTAGCGGAAGTGAGGTCGCTCCGCGTTTCCTATTCCAGCCTCCACCATTTCACCCTTTCCCCTTTTCACTCTCTCTCTCTCTCTCGGTCTCTCTTCTGCCTGCTTTGCTGTCCATCTCATTACCTCTCTCCGTCTCTCTCTCTCTCTCTCTCTCTCTCTCTCTCTCCCCCGCCACCGCTCTCTGTGGAGCACAGTCACCTCCACTCCAACGTTCGAGAAGCAAACAATCAGCGCTCGAGTATGGGATGGGCTTTGCGGTCACCTGTACACTACTACACCACACACGCACGCACACGCACGGGCTGATCAGTATAATTCCTGTTCTCGGTCCTAACAATAGCCCCACAGTGGACCCTACCCTATAGCCGAACGTGGAGCCCTAATTGAGGACCGCGGACACTCTCATGCGGCGTGAGTACCCTCCCCCACACCCAGCCGCGGGCTGCGGTAAGCCCGCCCCCGCCGCCCCCGTGCGGGCCCCACAAGGAGGCCGGGCTAGCTCGCGCGCGAGTTGTTGGCCCCTAGTTGGGACGGGGCGGAGTAGCCCCCCGGCCGGGCGGGGCCGGGTCGGACCGGATCCCGGCGATGTGTACCGACGGACACGGAGTTTGAAGACGAAGGGATTTGCCCTGCCGGAAACCCGATGGAAACGGGGGCAGAGCGGTGGGACAGAGAACGGGTCGGGCAGGGGGAAAACGCGGCCCGGAGAAGTAATGACGCAGACCAAATCCCCGGCAGCTGCGCCACCGGGCGCGATCGAGAAAACTAAAGACTAGTAAATAGTAACACCAGCCAGTGGCCGCAGCCGCAGGCTCGGATCGGCCAGGGGCGCTCAGAAAACCGTTTCTTTCTGCAGGTGAAATTGAAATGACTATGACTTTGCTGTATTCAACAAGTTTCAACCAAAGAAACTTATTTTTCTTCTGCTTAGTCTAGTTACGAAAAATAACAGAAAGATTATTAACTGTGCCTCTGCTTCCAAAAAACCATATTCTAGCAACGGGATTTTGATGTTGCTAAAACCGATGAAATTTTAGCTATAACAAATAAAAAATTTCGTTTGCTCAACGATTTCTTTGCAATTTGACAAACACCTTTTAAAATTGGCCAAATATTTTTTGGACTGAATAGAAATTTTTGGCATCCTAACGAAAAACGCTTCTTTTGTTTTTTTGGTATGAAATTTTCTCTCAGGTAAATAAAAATTCTTTACGCCAAAGAACTGCTTTTCTGGGTGAGGGTCGTATGTGTGTACTTTTAATTATACTAAACCCCTCGGTATTTGGCCATCTGCCTGTAGCTTTTTGAGAGTGATACCTCATTACTTGTTTGTTTGGGAGCGCGGGCAGGAGGGACCGCAGGGGGGACAAAGCGCGCGCTCCAGTGATTGCTTTGAGGACGGTCGGCCGCACACTGGGCCGGACGGACACCGCCTGGTACTATAGTTGTATATAGTTTTTGCCCCTGGCTACGGAAAAGCAGATCGCTGGAGCCGCTAGAGCCGCTGGACAGGCTCAGCGCGGCGTGACGCCGCGGACAGGCCATCCCGAAACATAATTCACCTTCAAAATAGAGGCGCGTCCGCTCCACTTACTGCCAGCGCCGCCCGCGCCGACAGAGGCACGCATACCACCCCCCTCGACATGGCGGTCCCTTTGTAATACGTTTGTAATGCGTATCCGCTTGTTCTTAGAATAAGCTCCAAACGACGCGTATTTACTTACAATGGAAACGGAAAGGTGGAGCTAGGACATAGCGCCTTCCTAAAGCCATAACAGATGCACGAAAATGTTAATATTTTTGAGCTCTTTAAAGGTATATACGTGCATGTACGTAATTGCAAACATTTTCGTGATCCTACAATTAAATTGCCATTGTGTTTTCACGCCTTCTATAAAGGCGCTCCTTGGTTATCTGCTATAAAAACAACAACATTATTTTCGACAGCTTTCATTGGCTTTCTTCCAGTATCCACCACAACCATATTTCCTCTTCATTCGCGCGTTCGGGTTGCCTAGGGAGTTGCCCCGCGGCTCGGTCAGTGACGCAAATTCATACTTCCTTGCGGGAGCCTGTTGTGCTTGTGTGTGTGTGTGTGTGTGGCTGTGTCTGTGTGATTGATTGCTCACTCGCCGTTCAGCTACATCACCCCACTCTGCCCACCCCGCCTCCAGTGGCAGAAGCCGCCGCCCCAGCCGCCGCGGCTGGAGTGAAGCCACCCGCCCGGGACGCCCCCACCCCCTCCACCGCGCCCCGCCACGCCCCGCCACGCCCCACTGGTCGACACGCGCACTTTTATTCAGCCATCCATATAACATAACGATATCGCCGACAAGGCAGATATAAATAGGTTACGATGATACTCTGTATCGCAAAGTGAATGTCGGGCGGCGCGGAGCAAGGGAGTGTTGTCCACGAAGTCGGAGAGAGGGAGAGAGAGGTGCGCTCGAGTCCACCCACGAACAGGTCGGGCAGACGGGCGGACGGACCGAAGGACGGACAGACAGTCTGAGCCCTGCTAGCGGTCGGTGTGAGCGTGAGAGGGAGAAGGCGCTATCCATCACACACCGGACGCCGTGATCCGATATCCTCCAAGATAATGATCGGACACACTCGGCTCGTCCAATAATTGGATAAAACGCCCAGGGGAGGATGCGAGTGTGTCGAGGAAAAGGGATGGGGCGAGAAGTAGAGGTGGAAGAAGGCAAACCTACAGCACCAGCACGAAACAGCACAAAACACTTTCTGTGTATGCTGTTTTTTTACTCTGAGTGTGTGTGTGTGTGTGTTTGTTTCCCTTTTTTGGAGGGCACATTTTTTTTTTTTTTGACATGTTCTGCGACTTGTTGATCGTTCACACAATACTACGGTGCAAAACTTTAATGGAAATTGGTTTGGAAGAATTGCCATAAAAAGTGTTAGCAGGAGCAAATCACTGCAAAAGGAATGTAATCTTTTTAACAAACTTTTATTTGGATAAAATGTTTAGGTATGCCGATCATTTGTAAGAAAACAATTTTTAAAACGATTTCTCCCTAATATTTTGCGATGCAAAATTATCCACCAATAATTTTGCGATGAAAAATATCGTGGCCGTTAGCATAGGAATGGAAAAACTTGGTATCACAAAACAAGAGCCTTAGTGAAACAAAGAAAGAAAGAGAGAAAGAAAGGAAAAAGAAAGATAGAAGGGCGAGAAAGAATGGCGTCGCAAAAGCAGCATAGCAATACAGATTCCCATCCGAAATGCAAGTCCATTTCGACCCCATCACAACACGGTCACGGTATATTACCATCGTATCAGTAAACAATAACCCAAAGTGGCTGTCAACGTCCAGAAGTGGAACGAGGCAGAAAGAGACAAGGGTTCATGCGAGGAGACAAATTCATCCGTATCGCGGTTAGGCACTGGTCGACTCATCGCGGACTCTCCGTATCTCTATCTCTTTTCTCGTTTTCTGTCCCAGTAGGGATGACAAGGCGCCACGCGCAGGCCACAGGCGACCCTGGTCAGAGCTGAGAACATCAGAATTTCGCCGAGCCCCTATCTCAGCATCCGTCTTCTGCTCGTCCTCCGGGCGACGGCCAGCACGGCCTGCCCAAGTAAGGTCCACTTTGTCACTAGGAAGCAGAGGACCACTTGCTCTGCTAGTCTCGCAAACCCCTCATCACCCCGTCATCGCTCCTCAAAAGAAATCGTTTATCACGAATAAGGGGATACATTTTGCTAGATGGATAATGCTAGTAACAGCTTAGAGCCGTGGGTGAAAAAGATTAGTTTCGCAGTCATTCTACAAGAAAACCTTATGTTATGGATCTATAAAATTAAAATGCGACCACGGGGCAGTTTCACTGTTGCAATAGGAATGTGCATAACACCTCTGTGGCAAACATCTAACACTTACTGGATATTTTTCAACCAACGCTTACAACAGTAGGATATTGTGTCCTACGTAAGAACTCTTTTCACTGTTGGATTTTCAGAGCACTTGAAGCAATCCCATGAAAGGGATTTAACGCGGTTTTTTCCCCAGATGCCATGAGCTGCGCTTCCGGCACCTGCGGCTACTTACACACGGCACAGCTCCCCTCCCAGGCCAAGCTGTTGCACCTGTCGTTATCACCGCCCCGGCACCTCAACAGGTTCATCTGTCATCATCGTGGCCGAAACAATTTTTCTCCTTCAAGCTTCTCTCTCTTCAGACATGAGCCGAGCCGGAGCTTCCTGTGCGAAGCGGCAGGGCGTACGTGAGACTAAATGAGATTCTACAACCAGAAAAAAATGAAATACAGCAGCAAACTAGATCATAGGATGGCATGGATTCGTATTTAAAATATGGTTTATGCAAAATTCACATGGTTGTGAGAACTACACTTTATGGTTTTTATCGGTTCTTAGGCCACAGGGTTGATTGGTGTCCCAACCACATTTTTGTAATGAACTCTGAAGCCAACCATACGATGGTTGCCGTATGCTGCTCAGTATTCCGTTCAGGGTACGGATGGGTGCATGATGACGCAGACCCATCTGAGAATTTCGGGAACGACTCGACGGCAGCGGCGAGCAAGACCAAGCCCAGCAGGGCACCAGCAGCAGCAGCGCGCGCGCGGCGGACGGCCAAGTAAGTAATTTCGCCGACTCGCTCGAAAAATCGACCTATTGTCTCGCTTTCGCGTGCCAGGCCAGCCAGCTCCGCGCCGCTGCCAGTCAGCGTGGCCCTTGGCCGGGCCCGGCGCGAGGCGAGCGGACCCTGCAGCAGCAGCTAAGGCAGCAGGGGCACTTAGAGGAGATTGAATCGCACTCTGGCCGAGCGGCGCGCTAAGTTTTCGGGGCGCCGCCGCCGCCACCGCCGTTTGCAGCTCTCCGCTCGCCTTACCGCTGACGTGCTGCATAATTATTCAACGCCATGTCCCCTCCTCGCCGCACCCGAGGAAATAAGAGGATTGGAGCGCAGAGGCGCCCTGGGCGGCGACCGGCAAAAGGCTTGCTTGCGGTGGGCGGAGGGGACCAAGACCAACACATCGATGCGTTCGCTTCAAAATGTCTTGCATAAACTGGGCGGTGAAGTGAGTTCAAGGAAGACCCCGCGCCAGAAGGGAGAAAACGGACATCGAACGCCATGTTCAAACTCTTCTAAATCGCCTCTCGCACCCAGTCTCTATCTCTCTCAACCCACCCATTCTCCAAAGTCATCGGGGCAAATGGGCCGTTGGACTGATTCCCGTCAAGACAAGACATGGACGGAGGGGGGCAGGGGAGAAGGGCGAAGATAGGGGTGGGGGGATAGTTTCCCGATACGACAATCCCGTCCCTCCCACGCGTCGTCCTCACTAGGCGCGCGAGGCAGTGGTTGTTGGAGAGACGCGCGACTGCGGCGGACGTGAGTCAAGTGGCGCAGCCTCGTCGGCACCTTATTAACGAGAGCGAGCTGAAGCGGCGGACGCGAACCTCCCCGCGGCCCACCGAGGAGCGGCAGCGGCGGCACTGAATGCTTGTCCGCGTTGGGGCATGTCAGCCGTGGAGACACACTAGTAGTGCGGGACTGAGCGTGCTCTTTGTGAACACAAGGCCCGGCCGACCCGACCCCTCCACCCCGCGCTCTCTGCCATATACCAACTCGGGAAACGCGGTCGAGCAGCGCACTGTAAACTTTAGCGCCGAGAAACCAGGGGAACGACGACAACGTGGAGACATTCCTCCGATTGAAATCCCATCCCGCTGTCGAAGCAAGTCCTTTCGATTAAGCGCTTATCACGAATAATTATCGTCACTCTTCCGAATGCGCAGGACGGCAATTTCATTCCCGCAGAACACACTATTATTCTGGGATCAGGATTGCCGATTCCGGCAGCCGGCCACAGAAGCAGATCAAAAGTATTTTCACCCCCCACCCTTTTTTTTACTCATCGTGAGAAAATAACGCGCGCGCACTCGCCACAAAAGCCAGAGCCGCCACTGAAGAGGGAGAGGGCGCATGGTAGTACTCTCCACCGCATCTCTCCACGCTAGGGAGCCAGCTGCTGGTTTACTTTGTTAAAACTGAATAAACGAGTGCAAAAGAACAACATATAAACCTGAAAAAAAAAATACACCCTCGCGGAGTGATGAGCTTACCGCAGAGGGGCTGCTTCACTCGCTGGTGCACTCGCTGCTGCACTTGCACACTGCAGCGGGAGCGGAGCAGATCGGGGAAGAATAATGACTGGAACTATTATTCTCGGCGTCGCCGGAAGAAAGTAGAGGTTCGTTAGCTCTGCGAATGGCGTGGCGAGGCGTGGCGTGGCGTGGCGGGGATAGCCCGAGGCGAGGCCTGTGGCACGGCCCGAGGATCGCCACGGCCACGCCATACCCACGGCCGCCGGCGGGGGTCTGCGAGTCGTGATGGGAGACTCAAAGAGCGCGGGTAGCAGAACGAGAGAAAAGGCAGGAAAGGTAGTAGTAGTAGTAGAGAGAGGTGCAGGACAGAGAGGACGAGGGCGGGGAGAGAGCACTGCTGCCGGGTAGCAATCAAAGGAAGGGAAAAAGGAGCAGAGAGGTGGGAGGGAAAACAGGAAAGGGCATGAGAAAGGGTAGGGACGGGGAAAAGCTGCTGACTGGTGCAGCGGGGGGCCCGGGGCGGGGGTCAAGGGGGGCCGGGGGCGCGGCGAGAATGGCCCCCAAATGGCGCGTAGCGGGCCGCGACAGTGAAAGTGAGGGATGGCCACGCGCTCAGCGGCGCGGGGCGTCGGCCAGAGCTTAGAGAATATGCAGCCGGGAAAAGTTAAACAACTCACGGACCCCAAGCCCTACACCAGAGCAATCCGCCGGCGACGGGTGGCACGGCTGCGGCCATCTTGCCGTTGGATCTGGTAATTGCAAGGGTCCACGCTCACTTTAGGGGTTTGCCAAGAAGGATCCCAAAAGCTTCCACGAGGTGGCGAATCCTGCTGCTAGTGCTGCTGCTGCTGCTGCTGAAGGGACCGCAACGTCTCCCGGCGTCCCGACTGCAGCGAGGGGCGGGGAGGGCGTCGTGGCGCTGGGCCCGGAGGGGCCGCACACGTTAGGGATAGCACAAGTTAGGGATAGCGCGAGGGCGTTATCGCGAATTGGAGGAGAAGTCCTTCCCCCCATCACCTCCGCCCACCACCGAGCCTCCTCCTCCTCCCCCTCTCCTCCCTCCCTTTCCTCCCTCCCTTTCCTCCCTCCCTTTCCTCCTCCTCCTCCTCCTCCTCCTCCTCCGCTCCTTTCACCCTTCGCCCACCAATGTTATCTCACGCGCGGACGGACCCCATCTTCAAGGTGCTCCCTCCTCTTCCTTACGTTACGTAAAAAGAAAAAAATATCTGCGGCAAGGGCAGCTCCAATAGGTCCATAGGCCTCCAATTATTCTTTTTAATTTTTTGTATCGTCGTTTTTAGGGTGCTGAAGAGGCATAGCACGTGAGCCACCGCGGACGGCTACAGCCTCGCCGCGCATATTTACACGCCGCTTGTGCGAGTTTAATTATTTTTATTGCAGTGCACGGGCGCCTGGCGCCGCGGAGCGCCACGCGCGCCAAAGTGGGTCGAGGAC
Source organism: Frankliniella occidentalis (assembly GCF_000697945.3). NCBI lineage: Eukaryota > Metazoa > Arthropoda > Insecta > Thysanoptera > Thripidae > Frankliniella > Frankliniella occidentalis. The sequence continues at coordinate 274,470 of NW_026267311.1, read as the reverse complement.
CCTGTTAATTTATGCCCCCCGGGAAAGTGTATTCTTTATTGCAGCAGTCCGCGCGACGTGGCGGCGCTACCTCTCCGAGAACGTGTAAACGAGTCGCGAATAGAATAACTCGCGTGCAAGTCGGCCCCCACCCCTTCTCTTCCTTTGGGCACGTTCCAGTGGGCGGCGATAGGCAGGGTGGGGTGGCGGGGCGGGGCAGGGTGGCGAGGCGGGGTGGCAGGGTGGCGGGGCGGGGCGGCGCGTCTGGCGTCGAGCAGCAGCTGCAACTGCAGCAGCCGCCGGCTGGTCGCGGAGCAGCTCAACTTCTCTCCTCCGTCTCGGCGAGCAGGGCGGCGCTGGCTGCGCGCACAGCACCCGCCAGTGCGTGACACCTCAATTATACGGGCAGCTCGATTACAATTTCATCGGGGTCCGTCACTCGCAGCGCCCCGCAACCGACCGCCCACGCGCTCGGACGGCAACGGGGGATATTCACGAGCAGAACGGGAGGAGGAAGGGATGCAGCACCCCGCCCCGCACGGCAGTTCGCGCGGGCGCTGTGCGTTATCACCACGCCGTCGCCGAGGTGCGCGCGTATTTTGCCCGAATACGTGAGGTAATTGTTTCTTAACACCGGCGCGTGAAGTCGACGAGTGGCGTGCGCGGGCGCCACCCTTGGCGCAGAGAGTGCTAAAGGGCGAGGGGGTGGGGTGAGGTGAGGGCGAGAGACGGGACAGGCGAGAGTAGAGTTTGCAGCGTTATATGCATATGCCCCTTTGCCCGTCTGGGAAGCAGGGAACTTCTGGAAACAACAGCAGGCGAGTCTCTCTCTCTCTCTCTCTCTCTCTCTCTCTCTCTCTCTCTCTCTCTCTCTCTTTCTCTCTCTCTCTCTTTCTCTCACTGCTTTTTAACGTCTCTCTTGCTCCGTGCCTCTTTTCTCTAGTTTTCAGGGAGGGCCCTTTCCCTTATCATGCAAAAGAAAGCCGACTTCTTCGCAGTAGTATCATGAATAAAGATTCCTAATTGTTATCTTGGAAATCAATTAACCGATCCGTTTACAATGTGAGTGGGCTTTTAGCCGGCCGGCGGAAAGTACAATCACAACGATAGAAAGCCACCATCCGAGATGAAGCACCAACAACGAGACGAGACACTTCTCCGCCTAATTGAATTTGCCGTTGCTTTGAGCGAGGAATAATTTAGGACCGGAATGTGTTTTTCCCTCAAGAGGGGGAAAAAATTAAAGCCGAGAGAGGGGGAACAAAATGGAGAGGTCGAAACGAAAGGGAAAGAGACGAGACGAGCAATTGGAAGGTGAGAACGAGACGCAAAATAGACTGGCTGGGTCCGCGGAAGTCCATTGAAGGGTTATTGGATGGATAAGTGCTTCCAGCCACAGTTCCGTCGCCGGCCGCAGCGCGGTGGCGCCACGCTGATCGCTTCCACGGTGCTTCCCGCGCGCTTTGCTGTACAGAGTACAGTGTGTGTGTGCGTGCGGTACCCATTCGGGTAGGGCAGCGCATATCTCATGACTCGAACGGCGTGACAATGCCCCCTGCCCTACCCTCCGCCCGCCCAGCGGCAGCGGGGCGTTCATCCCCCCCTCCCATGGCGCCCCATAACAGGCGTGCAGTGCAATGTGTCTCCATCACCATGGCTCATTCGGCGCGCCCGAGGCCGGTGCGGGGGCGGCCGGCGGCATTGTGAGGCGCGAGTAAGAGTGCGCAGCAGCGACGCGGAGAGTGATGAGAGAGATTGAATCGGCTAATACTCGGTACCACAAACACTCGAACAACCAAACCATTGTTTTACAGGCTTCACAGGACACGTCGAATTAGCTAGAAGACTTGTTCGCAATTTTAGAACACAGGAAAAACCAAGACTGAGCTTTGGGGGAAACGGGAAAACTTCGGAGGAACTCCCATATGTCAGAAAAAAAAAACACCTTAGATTCTGAGGAAGTCTACGGAAAACATGTGGGAATTTACCTCATTTTTTAGAGAAGATCTCCCTCGAAATCTCAGAAATTTTTTCTGAAATGTGGGAGTTCCCTAAAGTTTTCCCTTTTGAAAAATTGCAAAAAACAGACGTTCTATTTACCGTTAATAAACTTATATATTAAATAGTCATTTTTTACCGGAAGAGAGGGCGCAGTTCCAAAAAGTTCGAAAGCGATTCTCATGAGGATGCTCAAATACGAAACATGGTTTTTCGAGTGATATGATTATTAAAGTACAGAGTTGAACCGTTCATCAGGAAATAGTTTGTTTCGACCTTGAAACGTAATTTTATTTAGGGGTAATCAACGCTCATTTTCCGTGCCTTGTTTTTTCTCCCAGTGTAGTTTGTTGGTAGTTCTGAGTTTTGCGACTGCAACATCAACGTTTGAAAGACAAATAGGTGTTCCTTTTCACCCTCGTTATTTCGTCAAACGTCGAAAATATCATGTTATAGTCCCGCGCGTCGCGGGGAGCAAACAGCAAAACGAGCTCATGGGAAATCCGGGCTCGCAGGCCGACTCCCCGCGCCACCCGAATCCAAATGAAACACTCGCACAACAACAGGAATTTTCAATCTCACGTCCTCCGAGTGCAGCCAGCAGCGCCCGCAGGGCGCGCAGGGCTCCGAGCGAGAGCCCGATTCAAATTACTTTTGATCCACGCCCGACTCTGATGGCACACGGGCACAACAACTAGCGCGGGAGCGTCATGTTCACACAATCAAATCGAGCCGGGAGGCGGGGCACTCTCAGACTGACACTGATACGGCAGCCGCAGCGAACAGCGTCGGAAGCGGCGGAGGTAGGAGCAGCGGTAG
>NW_026267311.1:267660-271624 GCF_000697945.3 Frankliniella occidentalis | reverse complement strand
CGCTCGTCTATCCCCTGGACCTGTGAATAAGCATCACCATTAGCAGGCAATTGAGACAAATTTTCCTCTGAGATTTCTACATCACGGTAGTAGCGGTGATGCTCCTTCAGCCAGACCAGCGCGGCGCGGACTCGGCCCGCTCGCACGTTGAAGTCGACGTGCCCCTCGGCGCCCTGGACGCCCTGGGTTCGCACCGTGATGATGGAGTTCAGGTCGGCCAGGCGGTGCGGCAGCGCGGTGGCCAGCTCCTGGACATCCTGAGGGAAATTAATGATATTACCTGAGTAACCATATTGCCCTCCTCTAACCTTATACACAGACACCACGGGGTGCACGCGCGCGATCAGCTGCTGCTCGATGTAAGTTAGGCCCTGCAGCTCGGGCGGCACGACCCCCGGGTCCATCCGGTTAGCGGCAGTGAAGCGGACCTCGCATTCACGTTTCGTGGGGTCGTTCCGGGCACGTTTCGTGCACGTCGGAGCCAACGACCCGTCGGCCGTCATGACCGCCCTGTTGCAGTGACGACACACGTTCATCTCCATCGCCGCCATGGTGGCGTCGAACAGCTCCTCCAGGGTGGGCTGGCCCGCTGCGGCAGGGGCGCGCTGAGGGGCGGCTGGGGCCGCGGCGGGTGCGACATCGTCCGGGATGTCCAGGTTGAGCACGCGGGGGCGCGGGCGCAGGTCGCGGAGCTGCCGCTGGATGCGGTCCTGGACGGCCCGCTGCGGCGTCTGCACCTCCCGGACATCGGCCATGTGGGCGGCCTGCTGGGCGCGGCGCGCGTCCGCCTCCTCCGGAGTCTGCAACAAACGAGCATTAGCATGGCGTTCAGCGTCGGCGGCGCGCCTCTCGTCGGCGGCCTCTGGACTCTGCCGCTCGCGGACCCGGGCCTGCCGGTCGGCGTCATCGTTGCGGCGCGCGGCCACCTGCTCGGGAGTGGCCTCGAGGCGGGCGCGAGCACGGCGCTCGGCGTCCTCGACACGGCGACCCTCAGCCTCCTCAGGGGTGGCATCGGCACGGGCGAGAGCACGGCGCTCCGCGTCCTCGACACGGCGACCCTCAGCCTCCTCAGGGCTGGCATTGAGACGGGCGAGAGCACGGCGCTCCGTGTTCTCAACGCGACGGGCCTCGGTCTCCTCGGGGGATTGCACCTGGCGCGCATGGCGCATTCGAAGGGCGTTCTCCTCTCGGCGCGCTGCAGCAGCTTCCTCTCCCAGCCTGGCGTGGTACTCCCGGAACCGCTCTGCTCCAGCTGCTCGCCTGGCTGCGGCTTCGGCCTCGGACTCTCTCGCTGCAGTCTCTTGTCTAGCACGCTTGCTAGCTGCAGCTTTGTTAGCAGCCTTGGTGGCTGCACTCTTCCTTTTGCCCATCTCAACCTGCAGAACAATAATGATTGATTAGAAACTGATAAAGTAGAGGTAAAGTATTTTCCTTTATAAACCTCACTATTTGGCATAGAGTAAGAGTTCTGTTTTATGCTGTAAGTCATAGTCATTATTATGGTGGAAGTAAGTCAGTGAAGAGAAGTATATTTGAAAAATATAAGAACCAAAGAGTAATTGTATAAATGAACAGCAAATTACAGTCAACTGGTTCTATTGCAAGCCAAAATATCTATTAAATTAACAATAAACGGATTGTCGATGACAACCAAAAGTAAAAGATAGCATACTTTGCTCGAATAAAATACGTTGATGGTTGTTGGAAGTTCGCTAAATAGTTTGAATCATGTAGAGGAACAATATATAACTGAGCAAATAGCTGAATCAAATCTTTATGAGTTCCTCACATAATAGTCCATTTAATGTATAATTTGATCTTTCATTTATGATACAATTGATATTCTTTTGTTCCTGCTATGCATGTGAATCGAGTAAGTCACATACATAAGACGGAATCAGCAAAACTAAATACATCTTATTTATATATCAATACAAACTTCAAAAGAATAAACAAAAGTAATTCAATAATTTAAAAGTAAAACTATTAGCTTCTGCAAACAAACCATTGATAGAAATATATATAAAATAAAAACCAAAACAAACTTCCTCAAGTGTCAGAGAGAGCCATTCAGTAGAGGTTAGATCAAATCCTAGCTTGGACTCACCACAGATTCGGTATGCAGCAACCTTTTTCAACACTCAAATAAAACTGGTTACACATAGAGTGGATCATGATAGAAACACAACAAACCATCTCGGGAGATGTCATATCTTTCAAACCGCTTGAATTTGAGAGCACAACAGGTACGGATTGTATACAAACATCCATGACGTTGAGTAAGGTCAAGGTCGCGAAGGCGAGAGGGGAGAGAGGAAAGGGAGGTTAAGGGGGGGGGGGGGTAAAACGGAAACGATGATGTCGCGGAACTCGCACGAGAATTTGAACGGAGATCAAACCCTGTCTAACAAAATTACATTCGCACTCACTGTGTTTACCGTACCGACCGTACACCTCAAAAAGAACAAACAAACAAAAATAAACACTTTCGGAAACCAAAAAGGACTAGCACACGCAAACACACCAATTATGAAAATCTTACCAAACAGTACTAGAATAGTTTCGTGAACAAAACTTGCAGTACTTTGCACTGATATGCAGGGGAGAGGGAGAGGGGGGGGGAGGCGTAACAACACATATCAATATATACACAGAAACTATTTAAAAACATCTCGCTTGACACATCTGAACTCTTTAGAAGTACTTACCAACACTCGAGATGAACACAGATGAATCAAAAACCTTCTAAACACTCACAAACTCACTTTTTCAATAATAGCACGTAACCGCTGTCGTAATCATTCAAGATGGCGGACAGCGGGGCGAGCGCTTCGAGCGGCGGCCGCTAGGTGGCGCGCGGCGTCACTTAACTCGGCGGGCCAATCACAGCTGGAGCTGCGGTCGCACTCAATGTAGCCACCACACGAAAGTAAAACTTCACTTTCAAAAAAGGACTATATATTTCAAATCAGCCAGTCACGAACAAAAAGAGGACACTGGGTGTCCCTTAAATTATCGATGTTGAAGCAAACTTCCATTTTGTCATCGGTTTAACCGTTTTCCAAAAAAAGAGGAACGCAGACACGGACAGACAGACAGACAGACTCACGACGGAGACATCGCCTGACCCCTCAGCGACTTGGACTGAGCTTCGCTCAGCGATTAAGCTGTTTCGTAAAATGTCCGCAGAACTTGTTGCTGCTGCCGCGGTGGTGGCGTGGCGGATGTGCTGCTGTTGCTAGCTTCTTCGCGAAAGATTTAACCGTGACCGCGCGAGCAAAGAAGAGACAGCCGCATGGGAGTGGTCGGAGAGAGAAGCGAGACAGAGAGTTGTGGAGGAGAGATAGCTGCTGGTGAGGGGGAGGGGGGAGGGCAAGTAACGGGAGGAGGTGGAGGGTGGCAGCCACGAGTAAAGGGAGAACAACGGGAAGGAGCGCTGAGAATATTAAAAGTGAAGATGCAGTGGAAAGCGAGCAAGTGGCCCGCCTTCTTGGGCTCGACCCGCGTTGTTTGCTCAAAACGAACATCCTTGCGGCAGGGCCGTGGCAGGGCCGCGGCCCGCTCGAACAGAGGAGGGGAACATCCCCCACCCTCTCGCCCTCTCCTCCTTCCTCCCAGACCGCACCAGTGCTGCCGAGGAGGAGGAGGAGGAGGAGGAGACGGCGACGACTCAGTGCTAGAGGTTTCCCTTCAAAGTCGTCCGTCCTCCAACCCACACCGTACGACAAGCAGTCCGTAACACATGACGACGTACACAACTAAAAATACGACGAAATAAAAATGGTCTATCTCCCTTGGTTCGTAAGTTCGTGTCGACCCTGACGTCCCGATGGCCCTGCTGCTCCGGTCAACCAACTTGGAGAGCAATGCGATTAAGACGCGCAAACCTATATACCTACTTCAGTTAGTACGCCTTGCGGTGGCGCCTCAGAATGCTCTCCAGCCGTCGCCACCGGGGGGGGGG
>NW_026267311.1:263189-267610 GCF_000697945.3 Frankliniella occidentalis | reverse complement strand
AGCAGCGGTAGCAGCAGCGGTAGCAGCAGCGGTAGCAGCAGCGGTAGCAGCAGCGGTAGCAGCAGCGGTAGCAGCAGCGGTAGCAGTGGCCGTGAAGATCCGAGCGAACCTTCAAACACGCGCCCCCTGTCGTAAGGCTTCGTATTTGAAGAAGCAATCCTCCGATTCCCGGATATTGCAATCCACGGTGTGCTGCTGCCGCTACTGCCATACACGGGGCCAGGGGTAGAATATCAATAGAGACCCGAGACCCCTGCTCCTCCCGCTCACCCCCTCCTCCTCCAGCTCGGCACCCCGTACTACTACCAGCGCGACGCCGCCGTGGCGTGACGTGACGCGCCGTACTTTCGACCAAAGTACTTCTTCTTCTTCCTCATTTCAGCCCGTCAGCCGGGAGGGCCAACACTTTGGCCACACACCCTCTTGTCGTCGTAACTCCGTCCCCCACCTGGCGAGGCGGCGGTGGGCGGCGGCGCGTACCCAGAGCGGGGGGCTGTGTCCCCAAAGGCAGCAGCACCTATAAATGTGGGGGCGGCCCCTTTGTTTGCATTACGGTGGCCCATAGGGTCCCCCGAGGCAGCAGCAGGGGGTTGGGCCCCAATAATGGCGATTGACCGCAACGGTTTGCTCGTCCTAATTGGGATCACGCCCGACGAAAGCTGCTTTGGCGATGGCGCCGCCGCGGTCCGGTACCTCTGCACGGGGCCAGGCCCGGCGCCACGCACCGCTCACCCCGCCGGAATACAAAGCAAATTGTGCTCACGGCGAGCGGGGCGGGGCGGGGCGGGCACAGGCAGCCCGCTGCTCTGCGGTCGCGCGGCCGTTTGTTTTGCCCGCCATCCCCACAACAGCTTAACCCTTTCCCAGGCGGAAATGAAGCCGCACGGCGCCCTGGCGCCCGCGCAGGGCCGGTGTGCGTCAACTTTACGTGCAAGTAAGTAGGCCATAAAAATACATACAAACAATAAACAAATAAAACAACATTTCATTTCAAAAAAACAATAAAAAAGTTCAGTAACAAATTGTGGCGATACATATTTCTGTGGAGAGCACACACACACATAAAAGTAGGAACTCGACCACGCAATACAAGGCAGGAAAAAGAGACTGCTAGAGTCGTTCGGCGCGACAAAGGACGCTCGTTATTGGCTGCTCGTGTTTGACCTGTCTTTACGGCGCGAAGACACGGTCGTATCGTTGAGAGCGACACAACAAGATCGATTCGGTTCCGTTCCGCCACTACCCTACACCCAGAAAAAATGTTTCTTGTTTCTAGCACATTCCTTGTTTCAAGTAAATGCTGACGTACCAAAGATCAATTTTACTTTCGAAACAAGGTGATATTGTCTTTCGAATGAGAGAAAATTTTATTCAAAAGACAATACTGACTTGTTCCAAGAGTGAATTTAATCTTGGGTCAGCACGCTCTTGCAACAAGAAACCATTGTTCTGCTCCTGCTCCGCGCTCTCGCTCCGCGAGGGACGCCAGCGCCAGCGCGGCGAACGCCTGCCGCGGGCGGGATAGGCAGAGCCGGCAGACACCGGCGCGCCGCGGGTCTGCCTACCCCGCAGGGAGCCCCCGTGCGCGCCGCCTGCCGCGCCCGCGGTTACCCGCAAGTTTGCCAACAGAGTTATACAAATGTGAAGCGATAGGTCGAAAACCACGACGTCTTGGCGATAGGGAGGGGTAGGGACTTTATTGTTGTTGTTGTTTCCTCACTAGCTCCGCGACACGCATCAGATCGCTCGTGACGGCCCCAGTCGCGGGTAGTTACCAGGGACGACCATTCTAACGTAGGGCCCCGTGCGTTATTGTCAGGCACGGGGTAGCTGAGCGAAGTGTGTTGACTAACAGGGTAATGATAAAATTGCGATGGGGATGTATAAACTTTCAGGAGGCGACTCCTGCACCTGGTTTAGCGAACGACCCGACAGCCGTCATGACTGCATGCTGCACCACTCGCTTCTTGTGGTATCTGTAGCCTCAAGTTATGTCAAGAATCGCAAGTGGACAGGGTGGGGCCAAATAACTGCGTCTCTAGTACTCGAGGGAAGTCCTCCTCGCCCAATCGCCCGCGCACTCAAATCCAAAAGGTGTACATTAAGTTGAATGCATATAAATTAAAATAAATACTAAAAGATATCTAGAGTCAGAAAATTAGTTTTATTCATTTAACAAATTAACAAATCATTGGCCAATTTAGGTTAGCCCCAAATGGGCCTTTAGCTGGTAGCTACCTTTAATTGCTGCTGTAAATACAAAGAATATTATTAGTTGGGAATAATCTGATAAAAGTGTGCAGTGTTTCTGCACAGCTACTAACTACAAAGAGTACATACACACAACTATTACATACCAGTCCAGTTGCAACCTCAATCGCTTTAAAAAACTCAGAGAGTTTGGTCTTCACTAAACTTTGGCCCTCCTTATTGAAGTGTATGAGATCAATATCTCCACTTTGAAATGTCCTAGGGGAAAAAAGTAATTAGAGATCATGTGCTTTTAGTGGGCTGGGGGGAGCGGGGGGGCCTTGGTTAAGTCAATTAATAGCAGATGTTACCTCTGAAACAGACCCATTTTTGGGGTGCCACTTTCATCTACAAACAACTTGTGCAAATCAAACACATGTACATTATCTAGGAAACAATAAAAATTTTGTGAGCTGGCAATCAAGGTTAAGATATCAAAAAGCAAAAAGAGGGCAAAAAGGGGGGAAAGTTACCTATGCCTTTTGCAACCTCCTTTATGAGGGCATTTATGCCATCCACCTTTTCCTGGCTGTCCAGCCGAGGAATTGGTGGAATAGTCATAAGGACTATAGAATCACTCTCTTTGAAGCATTTTAGAACCGCAATGAGCGCATTTTTCGTGCATTCTAGTGGGACATTCTGAAAATAACAACATTGTGTTGTAAAAATTTAAACCCTATGTAGCTCATTAAACAAAATCTACAGTGTTTTTACCTTCAGTGCATCATTTGTGCCAATTAAAATGGCAAGCCTCTTTGCTAAGGGAGGGCAAGATTTTGACTTGATAAGCCTGTGCAGTTGACTGCAAGTTTGTCCATGGACAACATAGCCAATCTGTTTAGCCTCTGTAAATGAGAACAAAAGTGTGTTAAATTTCAACTTTTCAGCCTGGACACATAAGTGGATTAATATACTTTTTTCATTGAAGTCCTTACTTTGTGCGTTGTACTTCGCCCTAATTGGTGATATCCTAGATATCATGCTATCGCCGATCAGTTGATAGTTCTCAAATATTGGTGCCTAAAGGGACAAAGCAAGGGATGAACATAAATGTACTTTCGTGCATTAGCTGGTCACGGCGCGGCACTCAATGTGTTACCGAATCTCTCAGAACATTTGCACAACCCAAAATAAGCTTACTCACAGGTGCCTGTTGGCCGCTACTCTGCGCGCTCTGCTGCCGCTGCCTCTCAACGCGGCCCTGCGCTACCCGGTGTAGGCCGCGCCCGCCGCCATGTTGTCCTCCCCGGCTGGATCCGCGCCCGCGTCCTCCCTGGCCATGGCCACCGCCACCGCCGTGATGTCCTCCACCTCCACGCCCATGACCACGTCCATGTCGGTAGCTACCGCCGTGATGACCACCTCGTTCACGTCTGGCGCCGCCGCCGCCGCCGCGCTGTCCTCCCGCGATGTCAAGGAACATTTGGGCGGCCCCCGCGAGTGGCACGGACATAAGGAGGGCTTGCTGCCCTGCTTGCTCAGACATCTACGAAACAAACACATTCTTTTAGTTTGACCCCACTAGTTTCCCGCCGTGCATCACGTAACTCCAAATCAAACAAACGTAAACTCAAAACAATATTCAGGCATACCTTTATAACCAAACTCTTCCACAAAGGCACCAAAGCTTCGAACTACTGTAACGGACTGCGTCTGAGGTTAAACTGCCGCCCGGCCGCAAATTGCCAACATAACCTGCTTCCCGCCTGTTTCCTTGTATCAGGTTTCCTATGAGGAGAAATCCAGCAGGATTTTATTAATAGAAAAGAAAAGGAAATAAAAGTTAAGCAGGACATTTTCTGTACTTACCGGTAACTGGGGCAACCTCCGAAAAAGAAAAGAAAAGAAACGCAGTCTGAGGGTTGGTACGGATGAGAGGAGCGGAAAGGGAGGGAGAGGTGGGAAATATACTTTGAATTTGAATAGTTAAGTTTAAGTTTTCATAGCAGAATGTTTAATTGAGTAACTAGTTTTACAGTACAGCATAGCAGCCCAATTGTTTTCAGAGCACCGCATTGCGGGCCGACGTACTCAGTATTTAGTTTTACAGTACTGCATAGCAGCCCAATTGTTTTCAGAGCTCCGCATTGCGGGCCGATTTACTGAGAAATTTTGTTTTACAGTACTGCATGGCAGCCCAATTGTTTTCAGAGCACCGCATTGCGGGCCGA
>NW_026267311.1:255791-258990 GCF_000697945.3 Frankliniella occidentalis | reverse complement strand
GGGGGGGGGGGGCAAGCAATTAGCGGGGACAAGAGAGCGCCGCCGTAACATTTGATTGGAATGTCTTGGTGGCGTGGCCCGGAGTAGGGTCGTGCTGGTGGGAGAGCGGGTAGCCGACCATCAGCGGATTGAGTCGAGGCGCCACGGGGACGGTATGCACTGACTTGGATAGCACCGGGGCCCCGGTCATTACAACAGCGCCAGTGGGGAGGGGGGGGAGGGGTAGTATTGGCGATGGCGGAGTTCGAGGTGGTGGGAGGAGTGGTGGTGGTGGTGGTGGTATGGGCCCGCTGCTGCTAGTGGCGCTGCTGAGCATTAGTAATGGATGTTGTTGATGGCGTGGAATAATTGCGTTCACGGCTTTAATTTTTCGAAGTCCTGCGCTGCGCGCGCGAGAATTGACAAACAAAATGGTAGGTAAAACTGCACACACGCCAAAGTCAATTAAACCATCGCATACCCGCCACGGCGAAATCCCTATCGACGCGCACTATAGGTACCGCTGCTACAATGCCGAAGCTCGCGCAAGCTCGGGAGTTTGGAAAGGGGGTGAGGAAGGGATAGAGACTGAGCAGAGGTGCTTCGGTTTGTTGTGCACGAGATTAGAGCATGGCCCAGCCCAGCGGCAGCCTGCCTGCTGGTTCGTCCCGCAACAAATCGAGTGGACGGAGACAACTCCACGAAGCAGAAGGGACACGGGCCGGGCAGACGGACGGACGGACGGCGGACTTGTGTGCGCGCTAACCAAGCCGGGACACCCAAATCCCCCTCCAGCCGTGCCGAGCGTCCCAGCCAGCCGGCCCAGAGTAACCAGGGTCCCCTGGGGCGCTCCCCCCGCCCCGCCACGGCGCGCCACCCCGACACAGCAAGGCCTTCCAGGATCGCGCCGCCTTGATTTCTTGATTGCTGCAAATCCAACGCGAATTCAAACGACGACGACGACGAACACGGCCGCCTCCGGTCGTCGAACAGGCAGGCCTCTAATGACGGCCATGGGACGCCAGGCGAGCGGCGCGCCCGACCACGACACTCTCACCCGGCCAGTGGTGGCAGCAGGACGGTGGGAGTAGTCGGGGCAGGGCGGGGCGCCGGGAGGACGGCCCGGACCCGGCCCCGCCGGGGAGGACGGGACCCCTCAATGAGCAGGCATTCCACAGGAACTTGGCCCCTTTCAGGAGTTCCCTCGTAGCGCCAGGCACTTGCGCAAAGTGAGCGCTATATCGGAAGTCTGTTGACCCTGGCGGCGGAGGAGAGGCGCGGCAGGAGGGAAGCGTGGGTGGCGGCCCGTCCCGGCCGCAGCCCGCCCCGCCCCGCCTCGGCAGTGATGTCAGAAGACTTTGGACCCGGCCCGCGCGCGCCCGACACGCCCAACTGCGGCCCCCCGCCACCCTCAAGCCCGGCAGGTGACTGCACTGATACGCCAGCGCAGCACAAAACTCGCGGCGTCCGGACAAAGGAAAATATGGCGCGCCTTGACTTAGAGCTCGCGAGATCGAGATGGGAGAAAGTATAGTAGTAGTAGCAGTGGTGGTAGAGTACTAGCACGACTAGAACTCCCAAGCGTTCTTTAAATCCTACTATCATCGAGGATTCGAGGATGCCGCTCACTTTGTACACCCAGAAAAAATGTGTCCACCATTCTACCCGATTCTAATACAGAGTTGTACGAAATCCAAAAAAATCTATCAAATTTGCGTTGGAGAGAGAGGACATTGCACTTGTTGAGGTGGGACCATTGGGAGCCAGCCTCCCCTCCTCGCTTCCCTCTCATCAAGTTAGGGAAGTGGACTTGAATCAAGGGTGAAAATGGTATAGATTCAAATGATCCACTTTTTTTCTGAGTGTATACATAACAGGTACGATCGGAGCCGCGCGTGTGTTCTCTCGGTGACTGGAGGCACACACCGCCAGTAGGCAAATGTTGATTTTGTACGGATCTCTCGACAGACGGAGGACGGACTGACACTCGTGTCGGGATCGGGGGTAGGAAGGGGAAGGGGAGAGCGTGGGGAAGGGAAGAAGGGGGAGGGGGGCGATCGGCGCGCGCGAACAAGCAAACAGAAAATGAACGGAAGGGGGAGCCGGTGATGGGGTTTCCTCGCTCTTCAGGAGGAATGAGGCCGAGCTCCGCCGGCAGACCCGACGCACAGCAAATCCATTACATCTACTCGAAAAACAAGTAACAGATCGCTCAAGCAGGTTATTGTTGGCCGGCTCTGTTGTTCCTGGTGAAAGAAGAATAAAATAAAAACAATGAAAACTAATTAATCGCGGTGGAGGGAAAATAAGAGAGAAAAGGATAATCGAATACGATTGAATCTTCAATTCATCATCAAACGTACAGTGTACAGTACAGCCGTTTGGCTAACTTTGTTTTTTTATTTGCCCTTGACCCTCAACGAAGGAAAAATCCCGACCATTTATTTGCGTGGAAAAAAAAACTGCACGAGAGAGGAGTAAACAGTAAAAGGGTCCGTATATCTTTCAATTGGAATCCCTGTTTTGGCGTGGGCCGTGTCTACGTATCACTCATGTGATGTGCGCGCAGAGCAAACGAACGGCCCTATCCCGACCCACCGCCAAACCAACCTGCAATCGTTCCAAATAAATTTCGTATTTTTTTTTCTCGTCGACAACTTTTCGCGCACGCCAGAGTGGAACCGAGCGCAATAAATCCAACTGTATGTATTTATGGGTGTAAACAAAGAAAGCCGGCAGGGAACTGCCAATACGCTGCCTGGGAATTAACGCCAACACATTCATGGGACGAGAGGAAGGTCCAGCGCCAAGGCCCCCCTCCCCCGCTCCGGGCCCGCCCAGCAGCCCGCCCCGGCCAGTACAAACACGGAGGGAGCATCCCCAGTAATTATACACTTCGTTCACTTCATTTAGACCTGCCCGGCCCCGGCGTGCGCTGGCCGGCCCCCGCCTGCGCCCGACGCGCCCAAAGGGAGAGCAAAGCATGCGCGAGAGAGAAGCAGCCGGGCAAAGGGGGGGGGGGGAGGGCGTTTAAGCCCGTCGGCCTGCCTGCACCGTTAATGGGATCACATCAACGTGACAGTCACTCTGAAATAAGCAATGCCGCAAGCGAACGCAGTTTCGCCGAAGCACCCCGGGGCTGGGCGGCGCGCGGGACAGGCGCGCGGGAGGAAGGGGACAGAGCCCTCTGAATACAGCGCCCTACTTGCCTGCCCCCCCC